>NC_135424.1:12602500-12867500 GCF_051991245.1 Festucalex cinctus
ACATAAATGCAGCAGATAAGTACAATTGCTTTCAACCAAAATGGAGGAAGTCAGAGGAAGAAAAATGAGTGTGAGAGTGGGAATCGATGGAAGATGAACAAGAGGACGAGAAAAATCTGAAAAAGGAGGACGTCCTCAAAGAAGAAGAGGACCATATTTATCAAATAAAATTCCTGCAACTCTATTTGATAATGTTATCAACCATGGATTGATGTGAGGGAGGCCTTCCAACAAGACAATGGGTTAAAAAAAAAAAAAAAATCCAATGATATTGCCTCCGACGATGTTGATGAAATTTGCTGTTCAGATCCAGGTCCTAGAGCGCCTCAGTTTTGTGTGTTTTAGATGTCTCCCTCCTCCAACACAGGTGATTCAAATGATCATATCATTGGCAAGCTATGGAGAAGCCTGATAATGATCCTCACCTATGTTGGATAAGAGAGACAAGTAAAACATAAGGATGATGGCTCTCTAGGACAAGGGTTGCCTACATCTGAACTAGGCGATTTATTTACAGTTTTTTGCAATTGCTAAACACTAAAATGACCTGCAGAGCACAATTATTTAAATTGACACACAGAAAGCAAAACCTCTTCTCAAGTCTTGTGTTTTTTGGGAAAAAATGGAAATGAAACATGAATCCCCATGTACAAAAGTGTCCAAGACATATCATTTTCAAAACATTTTGAAGGCTTTCACATAAAGACTCACAAAATGTAGATCACTGTAAGTCGCAGTTTAAGGCCAGTGGAGGTGTACAGTAACATGCAGTCACCTGCTTCCTCCAAATGGAGGCAGTGTAGGGCCAACACAAAGAACGTTTTCTTTGGAACGAATAAATAGAATTCTAAGGTTTACTGGTGTAAATATGGGTTACTATGTGTGTGTGTGTGGTTTTGTAAAGAGGCGAAAAACAAAAAGACTGCGTCTCGTTGTATCGCTCAGGCTGAACTGCAGCGTCTATTCACAGGCGCGATCCTGCTACTGAGCGGTACGGGGGTTTTGACCTGCTCCGTTGCCGACCTGGGCCGGTGCACCCCTCCTTAGGGGACCTGGTGGCCCCGAGCTCCCCCGGGAGTACCATATCGATACCGAACTTAGCGCGGACACCCACTCGACATAGTCCGCTGCAGCTCAGAACCCCTGAGCTCAAACGATCCGCCAGCCTCAGCCTCCCGGTAGCTTGGATTACAGATGCGCGCCACCGCACCCGGCGAGAGACAGCATCTTGAATACTGCTTTTGACTTAAAACGCATGTGACGTCACGGTATAGCTGCTTCGTCTCAAGCATCGACGTTCAAATTTACAGGGTGTCCCCCCCCAAACAATTACTAAACACTAAAATGACATGCAAAGCACAATTATTTAAACTGCCGCCTGGCAAAACACCTCAATGGTTGTTACCACCTCAATCAGGAAGTAAGCACTATATGGATGGATGTGAGGGATTTTGCGGTTTGGGTGTGTGGTTTTGTAAATTGTGTTAAGTATTATTGATAAAACCAGCCTAGCTTGCAAAATTGTTTTTAGCAATTGGGAAAAACTGTAAATGAAACATGAATGCTCCATGTACAAAAGTGTCCAAGTCATATAATTTTCAGAATTTTTAGAAGGCTTTCACATAAACACTCACAAAATGTAGATCACTCGCTGTAAGTCGCAGTTTTACATTGAACTGTCATACAAGTGTAAAAGAATGTCTAAAACGAATGTAATGTAACCATTATGTTCATTATTGCATGAAAGATTGCTTTGCTATAAAATGTTGCTTTTGTCTTCACTGATTCACTTCCATCCAAACATATATTGTTTACTGTACTTCTTGTCCTCACTTTGGGATCACGGGTGAGCTGGAGGCCAGTGGAGGTGTACAGTAACATGCAGTCACCTGCTTTCTCCAGGAGGAGGCAGTGTAGGGCCAATACAAACACATGTTCTTTGGAACCAATAAATAGAATAATGAGGTGTAAATATGGGCGACTATGTGTTTTTTGTAAAGAGACAAAGTAAAAAAGACTGTGTCTCGTTGTATTGCTCAGGCTGAACTGCAGCGTCTATTCACAGGTGCGATCCCGCTACTGAGCGGTACGGGGGATTTGACCTGCTCCGTTGCCGACCTGGGCCGGTGCACCCCTCCTTAGGCGACCTGGTAGCCCCGAGCTCCCCCGGGAGCACCATATCGATACCGAACTTAGCGCGGACACCCGCTCGACATAGTCCGCTGCGGCTCAGAACCCCTGAGCTCAAATGATCCGCCAGCCTCAGCCGCCCGTTAGCTTGGATTACAGGCACGCGCCACCGCACCCGGCGAGAGCCAGCATCTTGAATACTGCTTTTGACTTATGTGACGTCACCGGCATGGCTTGGCCCATTAGTACATAGCTTTTTACAATTGTCCATTTTGGGGTCACGGGTGAGGAATAAGCGGTCAAGAAAATGGATGGATGGATGGATGGATGGAGGGTGAGTTGGAGGCCAGTGGAGGTCATGCATTCACCTGCTTTCTCCAGGAGGAGGCAGTATAGGGCCAACACAAACATGTACTTTGGGACCAATAAATAGAATAATGAGGTGTAAATATGGGCCACAATGTGTTTTTTGTAAAGAGACAAAGTACAAAAAGACTGTGTCTCCTTGTATCGCTCAGGCTGAACTGCAGCGTCTATTCACAGGCGCGATCCCGCTACTGAGCGGTACGGGGGATTTGACCTGCTCCGTTGCCGACCTGGGCCGGTGCACCCCTCCTTAGGCAACCTGGTGGCCCCGAGCTCCCCTGGGAGCACCATATCGACACCGAACTTAGCGCGGACACCCACTCGACATAGTCCGCTGCAGCTCAGAACCCCTGAGCTCAAACGATCCGCCAGCCTCAGCCGCCCGGTAGCTTGGATTACAGGCACGCGCCACCGCACCCGACGAGAAACAGCAGCATGAGTAGTGCTTTTGACTTATGTGATGTCACCGGCATTGCTTGTCCCATTAGTACATAGCTTTTTACGATTGAATAAACATCCATCCATCCATCCATCCATCCGTCCGTCCGTCCATCCATCCATCCATCCATCCATCCCTCCGTCCGTCCGTCCGTCCGTCCGTCCGTCCATCCGTCCGTCCGTCCGTCCGTCCGTCCATCCATCCGTCCGTCCGTCCATCCATCCATCCATCCATTGCTTTATTGTAGACAAACCGCTCAGGTTTGAACACTACATAAATGCAGCAGATAAGTACAATTGCTTTCAACCAAAATGGAGGAAGTCAGAGGAAGAAAAATGAGTGTGAGAGTGGGAATCGATGGAAGATGAACAAGAGGACGAGAAAAATCTGAAAAAGGAGGACGTCCTCAAAGAAGAGGAGGACCATATTTGTCAAATAAAATTCGTGCAACTCTATTTGATAATGTTATCAACCATGGATTGATGTGAGGGAGGCCTTCCAACAAGACAATGGGTTAAAAAAATAATAATAATCCAATGATATTGCCTCCGACGATGTTGATGAAATTTGCTGTTCAGATCCAGGTCCTAGAGCGCCTCAGTTTTGTGTGTTTTAGATGTCTCCCTCCTCCAACACAGGTGATTCAAATGATCATATCATTGGCAAGCTATGGAGAAGCCTGATAATGATCCTCACCTATGTTGGATAAGAGAGACAAGTAAAACATAAGGATGACGGCTCTCTAGGACAAGGGTTGCCTACATCTGAACTAGGCGATTTATTTACAGTTTTTTCCAATTGCTAAACACTAAAATGACCTGCAGAGCACAATTATTTAAATTGACACACAGAAAGCAAAACCTCTTCTCAAGTCTTGTGTTTTTTGGGAAAAACTGGAAATGAAACATGAATCCCCATGTACAAAAGTGTCCAAGACATATCATTTTCAAAACATTTCGAAGGCTTTCACATAAAGACTCACAAAATGTAGATCACTGTAAGTCGCAGTTTAAGGCCAGTGGAGGTGTACAGTAACATGCAGTCACCTGCTTCCTCCAAATGGAGGCAGTGTAGGGCCAACACAAAGAACGTTTTCTTTGGAACGAATAAATAGAATTCTAAGGTTTACTGGTGTAAATATGGGTTACTATGTGTGTGTGTGTGGTTTTGTAAAGAGGCGAAAAACAAAAAGACTGCGTCTCGTTGTATCGCTCAAGCTGAACTGCAGCGTCTATTCACAGGCGCGATCCCGCTACTGAGCGGTACGGGGGCTTTGACCTGCTCCGTTGCCGACCTGGGCCGGTGCACCCCTCCTTAGGCGACCTGGTGGCCCCGAGCTCCCCCGGGAGCACCATATCGATACCGAACTTAGCGCGGACACCCGCTCGACATAGTCCGCTGCAGCTCAGAACCCCTGAGCTCAAACGATCCGCCAGCCTCAGCCTCCCGGTAGCTTGGATTACAGATGCGCGCCACCGCACCCGACGAGGAACAGCAGCATGAGTAGTGCTTTTGACTAAAAATGCATGTGACGTCACCAGTATAACGGCTTTCTTTGTATACTTATAGTAACTGGGAAAAGCTTCTTTTTTTCTTTTTTTCTTTTTTTCTTTTCTTTCTTTCTTTCTTTCTTTATTTATTTATTTATGTACTTTTTTTTAGTTTAACACAGCAGCATGGTTCAAACAGAGTTAAACCTTGTAAAACGTTGTGTATTTCATTTCGTAACATAAGATGTTTTTTTTATAAGAGTGATTCAGTTAGCACAGGATTAAGATTATATATTTTCAGAAATGTGAATATGAGGCTTGATAAAGCACTTTGGATATTGGTGTAGATAAAACACTATAATTGCATTCCATTGACCATTTATGACCAACTATGACATGTAAAAGTACAGGTAGAAACCTCTTCGAATTGATTCATCATGACTCACTGATTATATGGTAAATGACTAATAAATGTGGACAGGAGTAACAATTTAATGCCCTTCATAGGTGGCCGAAGTTCCATAATTGACTTGTATATCCATGGTTTTCGGGTCTTTTTTGTTTGGTGGTTTGCAGTGACATTTTTCTGATGGCTAAATAAAGATTGGGAAACACTCAAATATGACAGTTTGTTCTGGCCAAGAAGTTCTTATATATAAATTCTTATAGCCATGAAGTGGTGAGGTTTTACATTACATTACATAAGATTACATACTCTGTAGAGATGGTGAAGCAGTACAATTCCCAGCATGCTTTGTGGCACTCTTTGTAAATACAATAGTTGGTGCCCTTTATTTGCTTTGTTGTGAGTGTGTCTCTGATGTCTTTGATGGTGACAGACAAAAGTACAAATGTACAACTCACATGGAAGGAAGGATGGACATATAAGTCTGAATCAAGATATCATCAGTATCGCAACACAAGAAGAGTACAATGAGTTGAATATATTTCAAATACTTATATACTGTGACGTCTCTGACTACAAAGTAAATAATATTATGCAGCATCCTCTGTTCAACAGTGTATCGCTGATGTTTAGTTCCAGACACTCTTCTTCTTCCATCCATCCATCCATCCATCCATCCATCCATTTTCTTAACCGCTTACTCCTCACAAGGCGCTGGAGCCTATCCCAGCCGGCTTCGGGCAGGAGGCGGCACACCTGAACTGGTAGCCAGCCAATTACAGACGCTTCTTCCTGAATATTAAAATTCATAAAATTAAATTAAAAAAAAAGAATAAAATAAAATTTAAAGGTAATAAAATACAAATATCATTAATTTAAAAAGAAATAAACTACAGTTAATAAATCTCTAAATAGAATGGAGACGTTGAGCTATCCAGTGTGTTGTCATATCTGCACATGCGCAGAGCGTACGCAGACTATCGCTTACTTCCCGTATCCTAGTTAGCTTGCAGTTTTGTTATGTAGTAGTAGCATGTAGATGAGAGCCAAGACCTCAAGAAGCAGCCGGTTGGAGGTGACTTTCCTTTGTCTCAGACAAAAAAATAAGTTTGTCGATCATAAGCCGTCTTGACAACATGGATTACTGGGTAAGTGGCACTTCTTCCACCATTGTTTATGTATATTTCGGCACAGTTCCACTGGTAATAATTATTAAAAGACGGTAACACGGCTCAGACTTGTTTATCAGCAGTGACGTCAAATAATGAGCTGAGCTGTTTTTCTTTCTGGGATGCTCTAAGTCCACATGCTTTGTTTAGTCGTGAACTGTAATGTAAAAGTGTTACGGTTCGATTTATGGCTAGTTACGAAACTGTTTACGTGAACATCTTGGTTGAACGGTTGCCATACTCAAGACAATAAGGCGACAGCAATGCTGTGTGGTGTGCAGTGCACGCACTCAAAAACGAATGGACTGCTGTATCTGTCATTTTATGTGAACAGGCGGCCCTTCCTCTGCAAAAAGCTGTATACATTTCTAACAATCGTTTACTGTGGAACTGGAACCTGTAGTTTAAAATTAGAGTTCCTGTTCAACTTGAGCCTGCAGGAAGTTTTAAACAAAGCTTTGGTCACAAGAGTGATGTGGTTTTACTAAGTGTCAAAGGAGGACAATGAACTCATAACAGACACAAGTACTGTACAGAGACAAAACTAAGGGGGCAGCAGAGGGTGGGTCCTCTGACACAGATCAGTCTCTCCTCTGCCTACTAGATCAGTCAGTCACAATAATGACTACAGTTGTTATATGAGACAGTGAGTCAAACAGCTTGTTCCTCATTTGAATCATTTGGGGAATTATTATGTGTGATCTGCAACTTTAAACCACTTCATAACTAGTACATTTCCATGAAAACACATTCTCCCCTATGAGACAACAAAAGGCATCTACAATGTTCAGTCTAGGGGAGTAACAATGAGTAAGATAATACTAATAGACTTGGACTGTGAAAACCATATAAAAATAATGTAGGCACAATAAATGCCCCTGCAGTTTATGTTATATACTTTGTATTGTTAAGAACTAATTACATTTTAGGCAGTGGATATTTTGCAGCGAGTGATATTTTGCCCTGAACTGGTCTTATTGGTCAGTCGCAGGACCGCGTCATGCACTGGGTGTGGTTCCTGCCTCGCTTCAACCTGTTCTGTGTCTTTTCACAAAGTTTTCATTTTGTTTTGCCATGAAGATAGATTGCTATCGGCATTATCAGCATAACCATAATCGGCCATAACTCGACAGTTTTTGCTTTAGTGGGCTATCTATTTGAAGTGACGCCTGCGTTTCAGTGGGTGGAACCAAGAAAAAAATGTGTGCGTGCAAAAGTGGAAAGATTTGCCTTTTGAACTGATATGAGATAGGGTATAATCTCTTTTTTTTTTTTTTATGACAGAAGAAGCTTTGACATGCCGGACCTGCACGTCTCTATCTTAATAGACTAAAACGGTGATTCTCAACTAGTGGGCTGGGTCTCAAAAGTGGGTCACAGAGCCATAATGAGTGAGTTGCGGACAGGTACTATAAAAATTACTGCATCTTCTCCTTTTATAACCATTCCAACATTGGATGTTTCAAGTTTATGAAATAAGTAAAAACTGACAATGAATCAACTTGCTGTTTTTTTCTTACAGCATTTTATTTTTACTCCCTCCATTTGAAAACAGATGTCTTAACTTTTCTACTGTTTACGTAGGCGAATGATGACATGACAAAAAAGACATCACTGAGCGATGTCAAGAATCAACAATGACAGCAAAAGATTCTGCGAAACAAGATGTCACGAGATGTATTTTTGCCACCTTTGACTAAAAAAATGAGAAGTCCCCAGTCAACATGTGGTACCTGTTAGCAGCTCATTTGTCAATTGCCACAGCTTACCTTGCCAAACCTGTTTGATATCCTAACAGACAGCAGCTCATTGGCGTCCCTCCACTCTTTATTCATTCAAATAAAATGCGAACAGTACTGTTTAATATCAGAATTGTCATTACTTGTGGCTGATGCATGAAAATAATTATTCAATCTGCCCAAGGTGCACAGTTATGGAGTGTTTTTACTGCTTATTAGTTAACTTATGATGTTATCTTTTTGAACCTTAAGCTTTACTCTATCAGTTAGTAGTTGAGGTGAGCCTACAAGTGTCCGTGCTATCACACCTATTGTGTCGTAAAATTCCCACAGATGACAAATAAATCATCTCGCTTTTGTTAGTCAATTTTACTGTTACTTTAAACATATCAGATTCACAAATAGCGTATGTTACACTTTTAGTTATAGTCTTTTGATTACATTTATTATAGTCATAATTTAGTCATCTGAAATCCAATTTTAGTCGACTAAATTGACACTTTAGTCGATATTTTCCTTCAGCACACATTTCAACTTCTATAGAGAAAATTATAACACAACCATTTGTAGCTGTAGTTTAACACGCAAGAAACATTTCATGCAACTGTGTCTTTATTAATTGTTTCAATGGAACATGTTGAACTGACAATAACTTAGTTTTCACCGAAATAAAAAAAAAACAGTGCATAATTGCTCGAGATTAATCTTACAGGTGCACAATGAATGTAAACATGTTTGAACATTATTAAAGTGCAGTGAACACTGAACAGTTTATGAGTGGTTCTTTTCTCTTTTTTTCTTTTTATTCCTTCTCATTGGATTGTATGAATATTCGTCAACATGTTTTCATTTTTGTTTTAGTCATTGACGATATTGTCAGTCAATTTTAGTCATTATTCTAGTCTCAATGAATGGCTTCTATTTTAGTTTTCATTTAATTTTCATCTGGAAAAAAACAAAACATTTTCGTCATCGAAATTATCAGTGCTTGCTCTTCTCTCTGGAGAAATAAGAGTACGGTGGAGTGTGAGCCGTTTGCACTCAGGAAACTGCTGACAGTGTTTGTATGAGAGGAAACCTGATCTCTATAGAGCAACAATGCCTACTGATGTAAGTGCATCAGCCGCCTTCACATCCATTATATTCACGGGGCATTATGTATTTACCGGTACATGTGATGTGTGTGAGTGGAGAGACATTTTTATCTTCTGGAGATCTTTGTACTTGATCGCTTCCTGTTTTTATGTACTGTATGACTGATGCCTTATCGTGCTAAAAGAAAACCTTGAAACCAGAACTCTGTTTGTGTGTGTTAATCCAGATTGCCTTGGAGGTATACAAGGAGATGGTGCTCATCTACTTGGAGGAGGGCCGGCGGCAGGTGAACACGCACTGCAGGGACTTCGAGGCATGGCAGATCATCGGCGTGACTCTTATCACCACCTTGGCAGCCGTATGGCTTAAAGGATTCCTTTTCCAGCAAGAAAGTGAGCACAACTTGAGCATAAGTGACATTACAAGAATTGAAATCACATAAAACTAGCTGAAGTGTATTTTTCTGACATGTGATTATGTGTAATAGTCATCTGTGAACAAATTGTGGTTGATGAGGTGCCAGCATTTCACGCAAGTTCCTTGTCTGGTTTCTTGTTGGTTTTAGGTCTCCTTTCCAGAATGAAGAAGCAATTCTTTCGAGTCATCAGAAAAATACCTTTTGTCGGCGGGGCGGTACGTTCACTGGCTGATTGTATCCTCTGATTCTCTTATGAGTCACGTCTGATGACTGAGTGCGGAGGGGTAAACCTTTGGCACACTTAACATTGTGCACTGACCGGAGATAACATTCATCAACGTCAAATTGACATGAAGCTTTTGACAGCATAATATCACATCACATCACACAAATCAACTCTGGTGATCTTTTTCTCTGTGGCTCCCAGGTATTGTCGCTAAAATAATTGTGCTCTCATAATAGATTCAGAGACGAATAAACACGGTTTTAGACGAGATGTCCGTCAGTCTGTGCACTCTGAAGAATGGCATGAGCTACACTAAAAAGCTGCCCGCAAAAGGCCTCTCGCACAGCCAAGTGCTGGAAAAGATCAGCGAGTACCAATCTCTGAGTAAGTACTACAATTTGGACATCCATTTCAAACGTTCTGAATTGCGGGCTGTTATTCTGAAGAGATGTGTTGTTGCAGATGAGGTGCAGTGGCAGAAGGGCTGCGTTTCAGGCGCGGTGTACTGGGGTGATGAAACACTCACTAAACTCCTAGTGAAGGTATGCGTCACTGTGAACATCTCGCCACAATTAGCAGAACTCCCTTGTTAGCACGCAACCACTGCTCCGGAATTTCCCATCGTTCCAAATGGACTCTTATTTTTTTCTACTTAACATTGTATAGCATCACATTATGTATTTATTTGTTGCCCGCTTGGCATTCACTTGACCCCTCAAGGGTTAAAATGGCTATCTTAGCTAGAATTCTGCATGGCATTGTGGCCAAAGGTAGAATCATGGTCAGTTATTGCGTCTTTTGGTACCGTAAAATCATCTTCCATTTCTTTTGGCAGTTGGTGGGTGCTTTTGGTGCATTACTGCCACCTTCTGGCCACTGATGGTGATGCACTAAAAGTATTTTCCTATTGACAAAGAAAGTCAACATGGATGGGGAGCAGGGATTTTGGGTGGCAGTCCGAGCTATAGTTTTAATTTATACATCTGAGAGGAAGTCACACCAAAACTAAACATAAAAACAAACAAAAAAAAAAGTGTGATTTATAGTCCGAATAATACGGGACCATTCCTCATAGTAGATCTTTCCATCCATTAATCCATTTTCTTGACAGCTTATTCCTTACAAGGGTTGCAGGGGTGCTGGAGCCTATCTCAGCTGGCTCTGGGCAGTAGGCGGGGTACATGCTGGACTGGTTGCCAGCCAATCGCAGGGCACACACAGACGAACAACCATCCACTAGTAGATCTTTGTTGTTTTATTTTTTTTTCCTCACATTTGTTGTAAGGTGTATGGCGATTTTGCATGGAGCAACCCACTTCATCCAGACATCTTTCCCGGTGTAAGAAAGATGGAGGCAGAGGTCGTCAGAATGGCTTGCACACTTTTCCATGGTGGACCCAACTCATGTGGCACAGTAAGCTCATTCCTTCATTCCCTCTTGATGTTCACTGTTACATGGATTGGACACAAAACTGGACTTTAACATAAGCATTTTTTTTTAGGTGACTTCAGGAGGAACAGAGAGCATATTGATGGCCTGCAAGGCGTACAGAGACATGGCCTATGAGCGAGGTGTCAAATACCCAGAAATGTAAGATCAACTTCTTTTGACTTGAAGGCACTTTTAATAAATAGTGTGACATCCCTAATTATCAGGATTTGTAACAGAACATAATTGAGATGCACTGAATTAATCAGATGTGCTTGTAGTTTAAACTTTCACCATGCCCAACATGTTGTCATTTCTGCAGTCTGGCACCAGTCAGCGTCCATGCGGCCTTTGACAAAGCGGCACATTACTTTGGGATGAAGCTCGTTCACATTCCCCTCAATATGAAAACGATGCAGGTTGATGTCAAGGTGAGTGGGAAATAAAGCATGTGTGACTTGACTTGAGTGTTGAGATATTTCATTTTGTTTCTCCTGCTTTTATCTTAACAAGGCTATGAAGCGAGCCATCAACAAGAACACGGCCATGCTTGTATGCTCAGCCCCCCAGTTTCCACACGGGATTATAGACCCCATCCAAGAAGTTGCCATGGTCAGAGGCAGAAGTGTTTCTCCTTTAATTTGGTTCTGTATCGAAACCCTTCTGATCTGTTTTCCAGCTGGCCTTGCGCTATCATCTGCCGTTGCATGTGGATGCCTGTCTGGGCGGTTTTCTCATCGTCTTCATGGCCAAGGCTGGCTACGCCCTCGCACCGTTTGACTTCAGGGTGAAAGGTGTTACCAGCATCTCTGCAGACACTCACAAGGTGAGATGTTGTTGTTATTTTAAAACCGGGATGTCCAAACTATGACCTGGGGGCCATTTGCGGCCCTTCATCCATTTCTCAGAGGCCCGCGGTATATACTAATAATGTTGACACGGCACGTTACAAGATACAAATGAAGTATTCACGACGAGTGTTTTTAGCCTAGCCGCTAGCTAACAACTTTCGCAACAACACAAATTTCCTAGCCTCAAACATAATTCACAAATGATTTATATAAATGTTATGAGGATAAGTGGAATTGTTAATGGATGGTTGGATGGACATAGCAACCAAAAAAGTCGAAATACTCCAGCACGAAAGTGAAAAGAACAGTCGGCCTACCTTATCGAGCAGAAGCTATGTTGTCATCTAGACTAAGTGCAATTTCTGGAGAAATTGCTTGGGAATGCTGAAAGCTGAATGCTAAGAGCTGAATGCTAAGATTTGAATGCATGTGGAATGCTTATGAAGCCAATTGAGAGATAAATTATGAAATTATAACCTCCTGGTTACTGGACAATGGACCAACTGTGCCACGTGGAAAGTGATACTTAGAAAAAGTTCAATGTCTGTCCCATTGAAAATGAATGGGGAAAAGTTGATATTAAATGTTAAATTGTGCAAATAGCGTTAGTAATGTGGAATCAGACGACATATACCCCGGAAGGCGTGAATTTTTGAAGCTAGTTGAAATTTGAACAATGTAAATTAGAAGTATTATGTGGGAGTTGTTACGCAGCAAAAAAAAAAAAAGAGTGGAGAATAAAAATCACAATAGCATATGTGGGAATGCTTCAGCATTCCCACAAATATTAACAATTCAATGTTTTGTTTTGTTGAGTGTAGCGTAGTAAGCGGTATAATAAAGTGGTTGGCTTGAATAAATGCCACAAGCTGCATTGTAAAAATGTTTGATATGTATTTTACTGTCACATAAAAAGTTTATCACTCTGAGTTTGGTGGTTTAATATTGTGCAACCCCTTGGACACATTAGTTTATATACAAAACAAGATGCAATTTTTGTTCTGCTGTGGCCGCTTTTCCAAATAAATGGAGGTCTAATTTCGTATTGTATTCATTTTTTTGCATTGCTCTCTAGTATGGCTACGCCCCCAAAGGTTCCTCAGTGGTTCTCTACAGTGATAAAAAGTACCGTCACTATCAGTACTTTGTGGCCGCCGACTGGCAGGGCGGAATCTACGCCTCGCCCTCCATCGCGGGCTCCAGGCCCGGAGGAATTGTGGCGGCCTGCTGGGCGACCATGATGCACGTGGGAGAGAACGGATACGTGGACGCCACTCGGAAGATCATCAGTGCAGCACGCAAAATCAAAGCAGAGTAAGAGCTGCGCAGTTGTGCATTTTTGATAGTTTGGAACATTCGAACGATCCTTTTGTGTCCCTATTGACAGGATTCGAAAGACAAAAGGTGTGTTTGTGTTCGGGGATCCTGAAGTTTCAGTGGTGGCGATTGGCTCGCACGATTTCGATATTTTCCGACTGTCGAACGCACTGACGTCAAAGGGCTGGAATCTGAACACGCTCCAGTTTCCATCCAGGTAAGTAGAGGCCGGGTAGCAGCGTTTCCAACGTTCCACAGTGTGCGATTACGTGACAATCTTGTCGTGTCTCGACAGCATCCACATTTGTTGCACAGTTCTGCACACCCAGCCAGGTGTGGTGGAGCGCTTTGTTGGCGAGGTCAGGGAACAGGTTGCCATCATTATGAAGAATCCCAAAGAGAAAACCACAGGAAAGGTGAGATGACTCATCTGACACACCTCTTCCTAATGAGAATCAGCAATGTTGAACACAATGTGGAGTTTTCGCAATTATTCGTGATTATATTCAATTAATTTTTATTGTCAAATTATAATGACTAATTGAAGTATTGATGGATAGATAATAGTAATATTATCATGGCTTATAATTTATGTCATAATTTGATTTGAACTAGAGCATGCAATTTCTCCTGAAATTGCACACGAAGACTGAGAGGCCGAATAAAAGAAATAAGGAATTTGAAATGATGTCGAATGATATTGAAGTTGGAATGATATACACAGTGACCTGGAATGTGATGAACACGTTTGAATGGGTCAAGAAATGTTGAGCAAGGAGGGAAAACTGTAGATGTGCTAATATGGGAATGTGTGGAGTGAAAAAAGTAAAAGTACTTGCAATAGTACTTGCAGTAGTTTTACTTTTAGTAGTAGTTGTAGTAAAAGCAGCTGTACATGTAGTAGCAGTAGGAGTAGTTGTAGTACGCATAGTAAAAGTAGACGTACTTACTATATTAATATAGTAGTAGTTGACTTCTACTACTACTACATATACTGCTGCTACTACTACTACTACTACTACGACTACAAGTACTAATACTTACTACTACAAGTACTGTTTCTTTTACTACATGTAGTTGTAGTACTACATCTACTGTTACTTTTATTACATGTAGTAAAAGTAACAGTACTTGTAGTATTACTTATAATATTAGTACTTGTAGTCGTAGTAGTAGTAGTAGTTGTTGTACATGTAGTAAAAGTAGATACACTTGTAGTAGCCTACTACTCTTACTAGTCGTAGTAGTACAAGTTGTTGTAGTAGTACATGTAGTAGTACTTATAGTATTAGTACTTGTAGTAGTAGTAGAAGAAGAAGCAGTACTCGTAGTAGTAGTAGTTGTATGTGTAGTAAAAGTAAATGAACTTGTAGTACTACTACTACTACAAGTACGGCTACTGCAACTATTACTACAAGTACCGCAACCACTAGTAGTGCTCGTGTTTGTGGTACTTGTAGTAGTCCTTGAATTGGTTTTAGTATTAGTAATAGTTGTAGTACGTGTGGTACTTGTATTAGTAGTAGTAGTAGTAGTAGTAGTAGTAGTAGTAGAAACAGTACTTGTAGTAGTAGTAGTTGTTGTTGTTGTTGTTGTAATGTTTGTAGTAGTAGTTGTTGTCGTAGTAGTTGTAGTACCTAAAGTTTTGTTCGAGACGGCCGCCCTGCGCGGAGGGAGGGCCCACAGGTGAGAATCTGGGGTATATCTAATGTATTGTCCAAGATGGCCACATCTGCACCGTCGGAGGGTGTGTTTTTGAAATGTATGCAGATGTGGAAGCACACTTCAAAGTGTTATATTAAAGTCCAGATGAGGTGACACTTGAATCAGGATGCTAACATGCTGCTATTCTTCTCCCCATCGGTTCCAAGGGAGCCATCTATGGCATGGCCCAGTCCATCCCAGACAGGTCCATGGTGACGGAGATCACCCGAGGCTTCCTCGACTGCCTGTACAACACTGAGGTGCCCAAGTCCAGCACCAGCCACATGAACGGTAACGGTAAAGCCCACTGAAAAAAGGGATCAGGGTCGTCCTGAACTCGCTGCATGTGGGGAAACTTGCTCCGAGTTCACGGCTGATGGTTGCCTTATACTGCATCTCTGCACGGAAAACGCCTGCAAAGGTTTTGAAAGCACAAGACGTCCTTCTAATCACCCCAGAGGAAAATTACTCAGACTGGCTCTCTTAAAATGAGTTTTGGTGTTTCGGCTGATTCAAATGTTGTGAATGTGTTTGTGTCAGAGTCATTTCAATAACAACCAATCTGCATAGCAAAGTCGGAACATTTCAGTTAGCTGTTGTCATTTTCACAATCTGATGACTCAGCAAAAAAACAAACAAAAAACAAAAAAAAACAGCCTACTTGAGAGCTTGTTGCTGTGCTGTACTTGTGAAACACGATCCAACTGCATGAGACCAGTTCTACATATCATAAAAACTGTTATCCAACTGTGTGTTGAATGTAAAAGCACTGCAGGAACAAATCCGGTTCCGATTTAAACCACAAGGTAATACCACTTAGTCCACTTATGTCCTGGTTCGATAGCACTTGACTTTCAATTGATCTCCATTTGTTGTACAGTTGTAGTTGGACTTCAAATATGGGAGCGTTTTATATTTCACATTATGTCAGGCTTGACATTGAACAGCTAGTGTAACCCAAAGCTTAACAGCTGTACTGGTTTTCTTACCCGACACATTATCACATAGTCCCACTTACAAGATGGTTGAAGCGATTGTATCTGTTTCCTAACAGCACGTGCTCAAGTGCATGACTTCATTGATGAGTCGCTCATGTTTTGATAATTGTGCTCTAATTCAATCTACCTCACTTTGTACTTTGGGTGCAAACATGCAAAGCAACGGTTTGCTTTTCTTTCTAAAAGTTGCGCCTGTTTAACACTGTCAGAATGTTTGAGTTATGTTTTAATGTAGAAAAAACAAAAATGATTGCGATCCGCCATGATTGAGGCTATTGATTGAACCCGACAACACATTTTCACCTCTGCACTCGAAGGACCATGTTTTATATTCATGGAATTGTGCAATAACTGTTTATTTTATGAAATGATAGAATGTTGTGTAATAATGGTTAACAAACTGTAATCATGTTTATTGATTGTTTATCAGGCCAGTGGGTGTTTGTATTCTCACAAATGTCAAATAGGTTTCAAGTGATCGAATGTTTTTACATGCCCGAAACTGTCAGGGTTGTAATATTGATTCAGATAGTGCCTGGTTCCAAAACTGACCCCCAAGATCAATATATGAATATTCACAGTTGACTTTTACAATTTTTCCTTCTCAGTCAAAAGAATAACACCAATTTATAAGTGACTAACTGTATGTTGTAGTTTCTATGGATGTTTTTATGATGGAGCAATGAGTGACTGTTCACCTCTGTGCCTACAGAGGCTTCCGGTCATAGAACTTTTATTTCCTCTGAACACCCTCAGGGATTTAGTTATGTATCAGATGTCATTAAGGTCCAATGGGCTCAATAGTCAGCCAACTTCAATTGTCTTTAAGAAAGAGAGAGAGGATTTCAGAATGGTTGCAGGTCTGAGATGTTTGTACACCAGGACAGTATGCGGCTTAGAATTTCCTATGTGCTTATGATATTCGTCAAAGTTTGCATCTAATAAACGCCATGGTTGCTACAATAGAAAAGTCCATATTTAAGCAGCGTAAACAATGAGCAGTTTATTAAGACATGGAATCTTTCGTGTTCTGTTTTCAATAAAATACATATACTGTGCTTTGTTGTTGTGTGTGGGAAAGGGGGGGGGGGGGGTGTGGGGGGGTCCATTTTTTTTTTTTTTTAGCTAAAACAAGAACTAAGGAAAAGTTTACAAGGAGTATTTTAGTGTATTTAAAAAAGCACTTTGGTGTAAATAAGAAACAATTGTTATAAATTTTGGAAGTCGTAATGATGAACATTTCACATTATTCCTATCAGCTACTCTGCTGTGTGCAAAACCACTAAAACAGACCACCTCAAAAACACATTTGACACTTTACAGGCCACTGCAATATTCAACACATAATGTAAAAAGTTACTCTTTGGGTATCTTAGGCACACAGAGTAGAATAAATGTAAGTCGCACATCTCCAGTTTGTGATTACATCAGAGAGGCTTGGTCGATGAAGGTGGCCAAAGTGATGTCACGCTGCGAAAGACCCCCACAGTCGTGTGTGCTCAGCGTGATCTGCACCTGGGTGGTCACAATGCATGGACATTAGTATCACCATTTAAAAAAAAAAAAAAAGTGTAATATGTGCGCTATACTGAAACTTACGCCGCAAAAAAAGGTTTATAATTGCCTATAGATGCCGCAAGATGGCGACAAAGCATTATTTTCTCAACTTTTCAATTTTTCATTTGCTCCCAAAAACGTATAAATACGTTCTATTTTAAATGTTTCAATGTCCCAAAAACGCATTTATACGTTTTTTTTTGTTTTTTGTTTTTTTATGCTAGAGCATACAGTAGGCTTTGAAGCATTCTCTCAATTGCAGTGAATGGGTGGGAAAAAAAATTGTATTGATTACAAAGACGGCCAGCAGGTGGCAGCAGAGTATAAGAGATCAGCCAGGGACATGTTGAAAACAAGCGGTTTCCCCACAATTCTAAACAGATTTGTGAATAATGATCAAACTTATTCTAATGCTATTTTCTGCAAAATGGAAATAGAAACCTGATGAAAGAAGAGGCTCTAATCTTTCTTTTGGTAGGTTCCACGTTTTTATAGCAATATAACAATATTATGTGGGCCTTGCAAAATCAGTAAAACAAAGGGGGTTGCTTCAGTGAAAATGATTGGGAGTCAATGAGTTAAATGACGCTCCTCAACCTACTTCTGCATAGTTCCTTTGCTACAAGACGGTGGCAGTGAATAGATAGTTTTTCAGTGAATAACAGAGCCTAGGTAGATTTTTTTATTTTTGATTTTTTTAAATCAAATATGAATTTCTGAATACCGAACTGTAAATATGTGTGGATTCACAGTACCTTATTGTAAACATTGAACCACTCGGGATGATGGTTCATCTTCTCTGCCTGTAGAGCCACTCTGGACATGAAACCAAAGGCCTAAGTGGGAGAAAATTGATTTCAATTGTCAATATGCTGTACAATATACGAACTGATTGTGTGTGAACCTGATTAAAATCTTTAAAAAGAAACTCCTTGTAGATGGCGTCTCGTCCCACCACTTCCACCCATTGGGCATTCTGCAACAGTGGGAGAAGGTGAGCTCTCTCATCTTCAGTCAAAGTCTGGATTTTAGCAGCCTGTCATGACACAAGGGAGCAAGAGGGGGGCAGTTACACCAACGCAAACTGTGATTGGCTACACAGGAACCTCATCTGGAAACAACGAGAAGCTGCATTCTTTGCTTTAAAACAGGTTGGTACAAAGGTATGTGGTAGTCATGAGGGGGTTGGATTAGTCGCCCTCCTCCTGGTCATTTGGCACATGATGCAGAATCACATGAATTACACGTCTGATGCTAATTTGCTGTCACACCTCGTGATCTCCCACTAATTCATGACTTCTTTTTTTCTTTTTCTTAAGGGAAGTGGGCATATTAAAAGGTTATGTCCCCAAGAGAGCTTTTGGACTAAGAGAACACGAGCGCCTACAAGAGTGCAATGACATCAACAGGTATCATAGCAACCAACGCTCTAATCTGATCAGTGGCAGCAGCAAACAATAAGCAGACTTAAGCCTCGCCTACTCTCCTGCTAGCGTCATACTGTACATGTGCATGCACAAAACATGCCATGAAAATATAAATGGAATAATGTGCCATGTAATTTTTTTTATTTTATTTTATTTTAAAAAAAAAGCAGTATTACATCAATGTTAATACTCTAAATGTGATGCAAATTATTAACACTACTAAAAGAGGTTGTGTACTCACCATGTTTGCAGAGAGCTCTTATACACGAAGCCGATAGCCTCTTCCTGTGCTTTGACAACAACTGGAATGAATCAACACATGACCTGCAACCAAGGTCCTCCTTTTAGCTGCCCCGGTAGAAGCCTGAACAGAAATCCATCTGTCAACATTGGTTTAATCATAAACCTCTAAAACTGAACTTGCGCAAAAACAACACCAGACTCTTTGTAATGCGTACAAACATTCTAGAGCGAACCTTAAACTTCAATATGACAGTTCACTCTGTGGAATAGAGCGCCGTGCTGCCCCTTGGCCAAGGGGAGTTCATGTTAAAGGTCAAATGAGCTGACACCCTCATGAACTCATCTGTCACAGTGAGCGCCCAGGGAAATGAAGCGCTTTAATGAAATGAAACATGGGGCAGGATGTGACAAGTGGCCGGCTTTTAACACTCCGATAGATCTGCAAATGAGAACTTTGCTTCAGCAAATTTTGTAACAAAGGACTGTAGAGGAAGAAGAATTCAATTAAAGGCTCAAAACAACTGGCGTGTTCAAAATGAGACCTTTAAAAAGATAACGTTGTTCACTTTAAGCAGACATCCCACAGCGGCCATTTTGTCACTTGCTGTCGACTGAAAATTACACCACAGTTGCACAGTTAAGTTAACAACCAATCACGGCACATCTGTTTTCTGAAGGTGAGCTGTGATTGGTCGTTACCTGATCGCGCAACTGTGATGTCGTTTTCAGTCGACAGGAAGTGGCAAAATGGCTTCCCCCTGAGATGGATATAAATGGGTGGATTTTGCTGCTTTAACTCATATTCCACAAACACAATTTTAGTCAGAATGTCATGTTCAGACGAGTAGAGACTATTAGGATTCATGTGTTTGTTGACTTCCACACAAAACAATGTCTTTTATTGTGTGTGGTTTGCAGTGGTGTATACAAGTAGTCAGAAAGTCAGAATAATAAATAAGACCCTGTATGATGCAGCAGACTTTTATGAACTGGAATGTAACGATAACGGCAATACCGTGATATCGCGATATTAAAAGTCGTCGTCGTGTCACGATATTAAAAGCAGCACATCTGTTAAAAAAGTGAGGTTGATTTACATATGTGCAGTTCTAGCACCCTCTAGTGGCTAGTTTTTTAGTGCGGTTTAATTTTAACAAGGCATGTTTTGGCCCTTTTATGTTTAAAATCTACCCTCATGGTCAGATGAAGGGGAATGTAATATGCTTGTGAAGCAAGTAAGATGTTGAGGAACTGAATGTGTGCTTGCATTAGCAATTAAGTGCCTCAATATATATATTTATATATTTTTTATATATAATATTTATATTTCTATAATTTTTTATTGCTGTATTGTACAAAAGCACAATATTGTGACTTTTTTTTGTATCGCCACCCTCCCCCCCAATATCATGATAATATCGTATCGTTACGTCCCTATTGGCATGTGGGCCACAATAGCATTTAATTCTTCTACACGTATGCCAAAACCTCTGATACAAACCAAAAAGTCTCAAATACATAAAAAAAAATAAAAAAAATTGAGCGACTTATGTTTAATACCAAGAATTCCCAAATTGATGAAAACTGTAGGAGCTGAATGAATTTCTGGCAAGTACTGGTTGTTTCGTACATGCGACAATCTCCCATTTTCTTTGTACGAAATAATTTATCTTGGTGTCATTTTTCATTTATTTCATAAAAACCTGGCATTAGATCAGGGGTGTGTAAACTTATGCAAATGTTATAGTATTTGGGGAGCAGTATTACATTTAAAAAAAAAAAAAAAAAAGTTCTCATAAGGTGTACTTATTATTTTCTTTATCTGTGTCTTCTTTTACCAAATCATAGTCGCCGTTCCATAAAAAGGAATTCCAAACATCACAAACCATATGACAGGAACTACAAACCTCATACGCAAGCTGCCCTTTGACCATTCTTTATTAGTTAGAGATGGGAGTTATAAAGATGAGCAGAGGAAGTGTTTTCAATTGACAATATGGAGGCGTTCAGACTTGTGCGAGCGTGTGTGACTTTCGTTGTTTTCACGAGTGGCTGTGGCGCGCACGTCCCGTCAGGTGAGTCGAGTCTTCCTCAAGGATTGTTCTTGGAGGCCTCACTTAAGTGTAGCACACTTGTGTGATTTCATGGTTTCGTAGTTTTAAAATAATGAATGGAACAGCTTGTATTTGATGATAATATTAAAATGTTGTGAGTTCTCTAAATAGACATATTGTTTTGATACTTTTCCCCTCTCAGCTAAAGTTAAATTTGTGCTGTTTATAAACAATAACACAACATCATGTAGTAGATAATGGTGATTGTGATGTTGAAGACGATCTGATATCTTATATTTATGATGAACATAAAGTGTCACGCGCAGGTTGTAAATCAGTGTTACTTGTCTCCATGCAGCGCCCACTCTGAAAATGGACCAGGCTTTGTTAATATTCCATAACCAGCTGCCAACTGAAGTGGAGGTTTTGTACACTTCTGATTATTGCTACAAGGTAAACGTGCACATTGAAATGAGTCTGTAACAACTAATTGGACTTTAGTGAATATAGAAGGCATATTTTTATGTTTTTTTTTTTAGATGAAGCTTGCTGTCTACATGACTGAATATTTGTTATTAGTAAAAATGTGATAATAGTTCCTTATTAGCGCTGCCAAAGTAGTTATGTGAATTGTTATGAGCTTGTTTTCTATGTACTTTTATTAGAATAACGAGCAATAGTGACATCAAATTGCATTTTTTAAATGTCTTCTTAGCCAAGCTCAGGAAATGAACTGCCTCGCTCTAACAAACAATGCTCCAACACGCCACACAAATTAAAATAAATTAAAAATAATAATAATAATAATAATAAATCCTGACTCATTATAAGTGGTGACATAAATTGTGAAAAAAATGTTTTGATCTTTCTTGTGTCTTGTCTCAGATTTGATTGGAACCATTTTGAGGGTTCCTTAACATATCCTTATCATTATATCCTGTTAGTAATTTTATTGTATTTCCTTTTTTTTCCCAGTGTGTGCACCAGAATTTGGTCCATGTGAACTCCAGCTACAGCAATGTATCGACAGTCATCAGCACCAAATTCTCCTTGAGTATGCAGTTGGAATCCGGCGACAGGAATGCAATTCTTTGCCGGTAAAAAGTTTAAATCAACTCAAGTGAAAAATAGCTGATATTTGTTTTTGGTTTGTATGTTAACTATTAAGTTAAGGGAGTCTTTTCCCATGTCTCTAGACACAATCTAACATGCTGGGATACCGCGATTGCATCACTGGTCAGATAGAAAAACTCCCCCAGCACTGTAAATAATCTAACTGACTTTCTGCAGTTGAGTGATATCCTCTCTGAAACCACTACCTCTGTAGATATTGATCAGTAGCCTTTTTGGGGTTAATAAGAGCTGACATTCCAATATTGATGGAAGAGGATCATTAAAGCTGCACAGAGCCATGTTCTGCTCAACTGAGGTTAACCTGCAGATGGCAGTTGTACTTGTAATAAATAAACCGTCAGGTCTGACAAGAAGACAGCGGTGCTCCCCATTTGGGGATCGCCTGAAAATATTGTGGCAGGATGGGCCAAGTGTCACAATATTTCATTCTATTATAAGCCGGTCTGGACATGGGCTTCCTTAGTCGATGCTGAGGTCTCTAACCAGACTGCTGTTATTGATTTCCTTTCCCCTTTGAAAAAACACTCCAAGTGATAGCCAGTAAGTCATTCCAATGGTGGATCAATGTGAGCACGCAATGTATGTTTTGGGGGTTGGAATTTAGAGCTAGCAAAGGATTAATAGTTGCACTTACGGTGGATGAGCACTAGGTGGAACTCCAGAGCTTCCTTCACTGCTGTCACTGGTGTTCCGTAGTGAAGCGTAGTTGGTCAGGACCAGAAAAAACAGCAGGAGACTGGCTACCATGCTGCCTTTTCAGCTCCATGATTAGGTTATTAGAAAAGTCCAGTTGCTGCTCAGAGATAATAGTAGAGTATCAACGTTGTAATGTATGCTGTCAAAGAACTATAATACTATTTCATTTATTTAAAAAAAGAAGACAGAGTAGTGACAATTCCGAACATCCGGGCATTTCTGATACTTCCTCAATGCAACGTAAAAGTTTCCTAACGGTGAAAACAATGTTGTATTGCTTTTGCCTGTGACTATCATACAAACCATACGGATTTCATCACATTTTGAACTAAAAATAATCCACACAAATCAATCACAACAGTCCAAAGTCAATGCTTTTCAATGAGCGGAGAGATTTTCTTTCACCGCCATTTTGACTTGTGACGTCATCTGAATTGTCAATAACTAAATACCAAAACGTCTATTCAAATAAAAGATGATGCTCTGTAGCGGGCCATGAATTTGGTACCAGGAAATCCCCTATCACCTATCATAATTAATAGCTTATACAAAAACAAAACATGACTGAGCCATGTACATCATCTGGAGCAGTTCAGAATCAAATAACATGACAAAATAATTTTTAAAATATAAATATAATAAATATATAAGAGCGGCTAATTATCAATATTCAGTAAAAAATAAAATAAAACAAAATAATGTGTGCAAATCACCACAGATGTCTTGCCAGTCCAACTTAGCTACCTTTGACCAACCAATCAGAGGACGGAAAAATGCTGACATCAACAAGGACTAGGCTGATGAGTACAAATTTAAAATCTTAAAACAAAACAAACAAACTTGAAGTCTGACATAGCAGCCCTAGAAAGTGAAACCTGATTGGACACACACAAAAAAAAAAGTATTTGAAGCAGTGCCGCCAAGAGAAAATGCTCCAAAATGAAGAGAATAGACAGTTCATAGTAATTTATACAATACCATGTTAGGTTGGCCCTTATGGTTCACTACTCTACTGTGCTGTGTATATATATATATATATATATATATATATATATATATATATATTTATATATATATATATATATATATATATATATATATAATATTGAACTCTTTGAATGCAGATGGACGCAGACATATGAGGAGGGTGGTCACTATTCGGTTTGGATCCTAAAGTCAGACAGTGCCAGCAATGCCACCTGTATTCATGTTGTGGACAAAGGACCTCACAATACCTACCTGCGTAAGTGTCCAACAACACTGATGTTTCCTATTGAAGGAGGATAACGTAACTGGTTGCTGATTTCATACTGAACAAAAATATAGAGACATATTTTTTTTTGTTGGAATATTGAATAAAAAGTCTTATATTTTGGGAGCAAATACAAAAGTGCTGCTTTTATAATTTTGTTCATTGTCAATAACCGTGGAAAGAAAACCTGCCTCTGAACTAAGCTACTTTCTTATTCATGAAGTCAGCACACAGGCACATAGCTTGCTTTGTTCGCATTTAGCGGACAGTATTCTCTTCTGTCTCTTGGGATAGCCGACGTAGGCTATTGATCACATGAGACATGCGTTCTTAAAAAGGGACAAAAAGGAAAGCTTTTGTGGTTGTTTTGAAGGCTGAGACCTGTGCGTAGAGGACTGTGCGTAATACATTAGGGAAGGTGGAAGGATTAGGGCATAATGGGATTTTGAAAGCGTCTCTGTCCATAATGTACACCCTACTTAACAATATTGCAGATTATGTTGTGGATCCGACTTTTAAGGCCGTGGAGCCATTATCCGAGCAGATATACGGTCAGTGGAACTGCACCCCTCACGGTATGATGAGCTTCCATTAGCTACACACACACGGGTGATTATACAAACTCCCCACAGGTTATGCTCAGTTTAAGTAATGGTCTGGTCAGCAGCTGAAGCCGTGCTAGGGAATTTGAAAGTTTAGCTCCGCATCTCCCATTGATTGGCGGCATCGTGAGGTCATTTGTTAGGTGTGGTCTTCCTCAAAGGATGTGCGCGAATGTCAGGACCGCGACTGCACCCAAACCGCAACTTCGAGTTAAATAGCGATCCCTATTAAGTATCCGGCTTACGCAAATGTATTGATGAACTTAATCTAGTTGTTTCGAAGTGCCTCTATTCATCTTGCTTTCATCCTGACAGTAATAGAGCGAGCCCGACCGCTGCAAAGTGTGTTTCACTTCATGCGCTGAGTGCTTTATGATGTTTTTTTATGAGCGCGCACAGAAGATCCCATGACTTTCCAAAGGCGATGAAGTGACCACTCCATGTTCAGAGAGGATGTCTGGGTGGCTGTCCACTCGGGTTCAAAGCATATTTGTATTTGTTCTTCCACTAAAAAGGCAAACACAGCATCTACGGCCTCCCTTTCTGCTGCGCTTTCATGCACACAAATATCCCCTGAGCCTGTTTGTTCTTCTTTTATAGACTGATTTACGGCTGTAAAATACATCACTGACATTTGAATGTTATGAATGTTACAGATAATGAAGTTTTGTTGTTATTTTTACGAGGTTAAGAGGTGTTTTTGTCTTAATTTACTCCAGTATACTCCTAAGGGGAAGTCAAGTCAACAAACATGTTGTTGTGCCACAAATAGTCGAAACATGGTATTCTGATTAATGCTTCTATGGTGTAATAAGAATTAAGCAGAAAAATCCACATGTCCCCCCCCCCCCCCCACCCCCCCCCCCCCCCCCCCACCATCTCAAGGGGCGGCCATTTTGCCATCGACTGACAGTGACATCACTGTGCCAAAGGGCTCAGATAACGACCATCACGGTACACCTGTTTACGGGGGTTGATCATTTGACGTTCGCAAAATGGACGCCCCCTCACATGGAGTGAAACGGGTGGAATTTTATGATTAAGTCATATTTTATAAACACAATATTGATATTGTTTACACTAATGGAGGTACATAGAACATATTATTGTAAATATTTATTTATTTATTTATTTATTTATTTATTTATTTATTTATTTTGTTTATTGATTGATTGATTGATTCATTCATTCATTCATTCATTTACTTACTTATTTTAACCTGACTTCCTATTTAGACTGTTTGGGTCTCGGGACTGTTTACAGTGGAGAATGCTTTATCATTGTTATGTATAGTGGTCAATGTTTTGTTTTCTTCATTGAACAATGGGGAGAGTCTACACATACTGTGATAGACTCACAATTATGAATTATCACTCTTACAGACCGGCAATTCTACTACTTGTATTTGAATAGCATTAGCTTATGCTAGCAGCCATAGCCTACATGCCAGCAGCCATATATGTATACATACATATGTATCAACTAAAGAGTTAACCCATTTATTTTGTGACTAAAGAGACTCTTGTTTATGCCCAACCCAAATAATCCTCATATTTCTCCCCTGTTAGTGAGTACATATTCCTTGTATGCCTCTCGGATTAGATTACCCATGTGATTAGTTCCATTAGGTTCTTGTTTGTTTGTCACTCAGGGGATCACCTTTGGCTCTGATAGACACACAAAAAAACTCAGGGGAATTGGGTACATTGAACTATTTGTACGAGTTATTAGGCTAGATCCGATGTTGGTCTCACCAGTAGGGAGCCACATTTGACCATTGTCATTCTTTGCTTCCCACTTTTATAGAAGTCAAAACAAGCAATTTTTTTTTTTTAAGGCAGTTTTAGGTTCCACTAACTAGTTGTGAATCAATGAGTTTAGAACCTACTTTGATTTAAAGTTTGCATGTATACTGGAGCGCTCTAATTTTTGTTCTGTGTCATTGATGATGTGTGTCTTTTCTATTGTGTTATTTAGCTATTCTGGTGGCAGCTCTCTCCCTGGCTGTAATTGCTCTCTTATTTGTTGTTACACCCTACATATACAGGTATGTACACACATTTAATCTTCTTTGTGTTTTTTACTTGTATTGTAGTATAAGGGCTCTGTTTTTGTAAATGGCACATGTGTAAATGCTGGTGTATAGACCCTTTCTTAAATGCACCAACTTGGCCGCGAAATTACCAACACCCAGTCTAACTTGCCTTGAAGCAGATTTATAACGCACCTCATGCCAAGTCACCTAAATAGAGCCCTTAGAGTCAAGTGTGTTTTTTTTCACTACAATATGTGATGTCTCTTACAGAAAGTGTATTGTAAAGACCGTTTGCTGCCAAAGGCCCCAGTACTCGCTTGATAATGTAAGTTAAATTCTGTAAGTTTTTGTCCGTTTGTAAAATATCAAACTCTGAGCACATTTGTAAGTTGCATCTTGATCTAACAGTCTACATTGTTTGGCTTGACCAAATAGAGAGGATGGTGCATGGTAACATTTCCAGAGCCTCCAGTCATCATGCCGCAGAGACACTAATAGAAAGATGGATACAAATGTTAGCAGAGCCGATTGTGCGGCAGACTGACAGAGAGGCATTCAGACAAACATCTTAGTTCATGTGATGCATTTTCGGCGAGCATGAATGACTCCTCTCATTCTTCCAAGCAAGATGTCTCAGTCTTCCACATGCTGTGTAAATGACATGTAGATCCATCATGACTTATTAGCGATGGTGTCTTCCTGCCCTGCTGCTTTTTGGGGGCCAAAAAGTCCACCTAATCCAAGTGAGGGGACAATGTGAGAAGTGTTGTTCTCACAAAGAAACTATAAGTCAGGGGACCAACATTATTAAATAGAATGTTATTTAATAAAAGATGCTACGACACTGAACTTTGGGGGAAAAAAAAAACCTTTACCTTCCAAATTTAATATTTTTACTCATTGTGAATGTTTGTGTTTGGAATTTCTAGAAATTATTTTTATATTTATATTTTTTCCAACCTTGAAAAACAAAAACGACCTTACCATGAGCAAGGTCAATAATGATATGCTGTCTTTCCGTCTGTTTAAAATAAAAAAATAAAATAAAAAATACAATTAAACAAATTCCAATAAATTTAAACAAATTCAAAAGCAATACAAGGTCTTCATGTCATAAAACTGTGCTGCTTATAGCAGGTGCCACAATCTACGTCAACATAATGCCCAGTCATTTGTTGCAATATATATATATATATATATATATATATATATATATATATATATATATATATATATATATATATATATATATATATATATATATATATATATATATATATATATATATATATATATATATATATATATATATATATATGTATAAAATTATTTTTATATTCAGTAGGCTATTCAATTTCAGTGTCCTAGAAACCCAGCATCTCCCCAATAACAATGATTTGACACAACTTGTCATATGCCACTTAATTATTTCTTCTTGAGAACAGAGCTTTACTCTGATGCAATAAGATGACACTTGCTAATAATTTGTATGTGCACAAATCTTTATTCATAATTAAATTCATTCTTTCTTTCTTTCTCTTTGTTTTTTGTTTTGTTTTTGTTTTATCTTTTTATTTCCAAATAGTTCAAGAGATCACATAAATACTAATAGAGTTGAAAAGTTTAATAAATCAGACAATGATGGCACAGGACTCGATTTAATTATTTATTATTATTTATTTATTTATTTATTTTTCAATTAGAAATGCTTTGCGTTGGTTATGGGGTACTTAGCTAAAAAAATATTTTACAGGCTGTACATCACTGAAAAAAAGGTTGGGAACAACTGGTATAGATAGATGAACAAAGATGCTTTATTGTAGTGAATAAATATGAATGTTGAGACTAATTAAGCAAAATTGGGTCATTTCCCACAAAATAATAATCTCTCACAAAACAATTACAGTTAGTGTCCTGGCACAATGCTTGAAAACATTTTATTTCCGTGTGCATTTGAATATCTCCACATTATTAATTATGATGTGCATACTTTAAATGAAGAAATAAGACAAAATCTGATGGGTGACATATTAATAATTTTCAGGCGAATAAGCCGCACCAATCAATATTTTCACATCAACAAACATCAGACAAATGAGGATGTTAATATACAGATATATAATAGGCTTATTTGAGGAACAGCAAAGAAAATATATATCGTAGAAGATGCAGGAAGTTTGAATAGTGAGATGATAAATGGTCCTACTCATGACTTAATGGACTTTCAGGTATTTCAGACTGACATTATTCCCTCCAACCCCTCTGTTATTGTGCCTGCAGGACGAAGTTCATGCTACACAAGCGGAGGGCAGTGCCACCAAAGTGAAACATAAACGTCTGTGTTCACTCGACGCTTTTCGAGGGTATGTGCGCCATCTTGTTATCTATCGCCATTAATCTATCACCACACGAGCCTCTTTTTGCAGCAGTATGATGAAAATCTACAGGCCCAGTGTAATGAATAATTACAAGGGTCACAGTCTGGCCACCAGCTCCCCCAAGCTTTTGTTATCAGGCGGGGTAGTTGTGGGCACAATGTCTGATATCAGCATGTCTCGCCTTGGCGCTGCGTGTGTCTTTCTATTGGACGGGGTGGATGTGTGTGATTGAATCTGGGATCCCTGCTTGCCTTAATTGTGGCCTGGGGGGGAGACACAAAGCACGCCTCTCTGGAAACAGGATGCTGGTGTGGCTCTGACCTCCCCCATGCCAAATAATTGATGTAATGATACAGTCAACATATCAGCACACATGCACATGGCCATAGATCTCCTGCCAAAAATGGGGACGGGGAGGAAACCCAGCAGCACAAAGGCAGCATCCAGCAGATGACTAACATCTTCTCCATCTGTGGCTTGCATTAAGATACTCAATTGTGTGGAACCACAGCACATATTCATCCAATCCAAAAACACTGCTTAAGTTTATTTATTTTGGGCTCAGCTGGTTAAGTGCATTCACACAAGCGTTTCCAACAGTTCAAGGAAAGTAGGAATGATTTCCTCTCGGTGCTGCTTCTAGTCACTCACCTGTTTGCTAATATTAGCTGAAACGTAATTCAGGTTCCTGTTTTATTGATAAATGTAAAATTCAGGGATTGGGACTCACTTTGATAATTTGGCACAAAAGAAAAAAAAACACATCTCACGCTCAAACTTCACAAAATAGTTGACCTCATTTAATAACGTCCACAGAAGAAAAAGAAAATCACATTATATTTAGCTGATCAATTATGTAACATGTTTTATTTTTAGCTAGTTAGCGAGTTAGTTGGCTAGCTAATCAACATTAGCTTGAATAACATGTTCATGTTGTTGTTCAAACGCTAGCTAGCATTGAGTAACTACGAACTGAGTAAAAAAAAATAAAAATAAAAATAAAAAAAATAATTAAAAAAAAACTACATTCGCTAATAACTGGAAAAATACACCCATATGTAACATGTTTTATTTTTTAGCTAGCTACCTTTAATGTTGTTGTTCAAACGCTAGCTAGCATTGGCTAAGTGTGAACTGAGTTAAAGAAAAAAAAAGAAAAAGAAAAGAAAGAAACAACCTACATTTGCTAATAACTGGAAAAAAATATATATAAAAAAATACACCCATTATGTAACATTTTTTATTTTTTAGCTAGCTAGCACGCTAGCTAACCAGCGCTAGCTTGTATAACAGCATGCTCGTGTTGTTGTTCAAACGCTAGCTAGCATTGGCTAAGTGTGAACTGAGTATTTAAAAACAAAACAAAAAAAACTTACATTAGCTAATGATAACTGGAAATAAATACACCCCTGTAGCTTCCAATATAAACGTCCTGACTGGTAATAATGTGAAATGCCTGGCAGAGGTATTTAATCAAACTGTGTCTCAGCCTTTTGACTTATGATCCATGCTCCTGATAAGTAACAAGTTATTGTCTCCGAGAACACACGCATCAGTCATCAACCGTAAATGCTGATGCATTCTTCATGGCAAAAGGTGTTTGTTGTGAGAAAAAGGGGTTTCTAATAATTGCCCTACTGACATGATATACCGTGCTGTGACGTTCACATGTTAATTTTTCTAAAAGGATTCCGACTTTAATTCCGTGCCTCACAACTAAAAGCTTGTCGCCAGACTGCGTGAAAGAAATTGCCTCGTCAGTATTTAGTGGAAGAGGAGGACAAATAATAAAGCAGAGCGGAGGATTGCCAGCTCTTCGCCAGATGGCTGACTCATTCATTTCGTTCCTTGTTTTGACTCGGCTCCAGATTTTTCTCTGATTGGGTTTCAGAAGTGTCCTGACATTTGGCCACAGAACAAGAACTATAAAATGTATCATCATCATAAAGGGGGCGAAATCTCAAATTTAGTGAGAAATTGATTTATTTATTAATAGATTAAGAGATGTTTCCCAGTAGTTTTGGTTGTGTCGTGTCATTTTTGAACTAGCGCAACTCTACATTTGCAACAGCACTGCATGGTGAAGGTGAGACTGAAATTGCTCATGCATACACAATAATTCATATCAAAGAGGTCTGTAAGTGAGTCGTAACCACTCACTACTTCCTGCAAGATCCGTCTATAAGTAATCTGTTAGCTATAAATCAATGATACCGTGTCACCCCCACCAAATCAATCAATTGCTGGTTGAATAAATATTCTGAGGAAGACATGTTGAGGTTTGCAGCTGATTAACCTGATTCAACCTAAACATCTCCACTCTGTTCATTTCATTTGTTGAAAAGTGTTTTCCGTGGGAAAGATTTAATGATTATTTTCAGCCGCAATTGTCAGCTATATGGTTGTAGTTTAATCTGCCTGAGCTGGAATGTTTTCATTAGAGAGATGGCCCATAAAAACTCATATTGCAGTCATTTCTTTTACCAGGACTCGTCTGTATGGTCACTTCTTTAACCTTTGTCTTTGTCACTATGGCGACTAATGGATATGCTCGTCAAAACTTAAATGATATATGTGAGCATCAGATAGAGTACACAGTCACGTGCGCCTAGTTCAGTTTGATGGACCTTGGGAGAAGATAGCGGCTGATTAAAATCTCGTATCTGCAGTCTGAAGCTAAAAGAGCAGTAACCCTTAAATCGAATGGAGGCTGAAGTAGATAGGATGCACCTTATCAGACGAACTGGAACTTTTACTGATTTCATTCCGACACTTAAAGACAATCTTTTTGTTATTGAATATCACTTAAATCACACCAATATAGCTATATGGCATATTTAGGATGTTGAAAACGATACAATCTGCCCCAGAGCAAAGCTGCAACATACCAGCACAATTTTCCCCTGTCAGTTTGTGCCATGTAATTCTATACGGCGCCGATTTCTCACACGCAACACCTTTTTCCCGCCAGTGTGCATGATTCAGTGAAGCACTCCATCACGTGTGCGGTGTTTGAGCAGCCTCGCTAGCTGAAAAGCATAAAGTGTATCATATATTAAACACTAAAGCCTTTAGTCAGCAATCTTGCTCGAGGAGATCCAGAGGACAAGTGTTCATTTCCTGAGTGATTCATACTGCTCAGGTTGCATTATGCTGCATGTAGAATATAGCGCAGTTTCATTTTTTTATTTTTTATTTTATTCTTTTTAAATTATTGTTACGATCCAAATGAATCAGACCTGATTCTCAGTGCATACTGTTTTTGCAGGTTTGCCCTCACAGTGATGGTGTTTGTCAACTACGGTGGAGGAGGCTACTGGTTCTTCCAACATGCACCGTGGAATGGTGAAGTAAAGTTGGATGCATTCACAACAGAACCGTAAACATGAAAATATTCTGTCGCAGGCTATACAACTGCAGATGTAGACTCCATGTTGTAAGAAGAGCTAAAATTACCAACACAATGGTATTTCTATGGTATGGAACATATTTGCCAAATAACTACAAATGTGTGAAGGTGTGCATACCCCAGGGTCAGATCAGTGATAAATACAAAGAAAGAAAAGCACAAAATAATCTCGAGCATTGTTGCCATTGTTGATATATTTGTAGATTACTACCTCAGAGTTTACTTCTATCTCATGCACTCACTCACTAGATAACAGACAATCGGAGTGATCAATATTCACTGACGACCAACCCCATTATACGTACTGCTATGGATGGCTTGTTCACTCAAATCATCATATCTCAAAAGGACAATGACACAAATATCAATTAATTCTTCTCCACCACGGTATCACTGCCCCTGGAAGTATCTGCCCATGTAGTCTACGTGAAAAAACTCTGCTAGGAGAGGCCAGCATCAATTGTCCCTGTTCATGAAATGAGTTGGAAGGAGTTTTGTCATAGCTGATATTGACATGACTCCTTCTTGTGGTTGGCGCATCGTGATGGGTGAATGTGGTCAGTCCTTATCTCAATGGAAATATATATTGTGTATTATAGTAATACATTTTTTAAAAGTTCTATTCAACTTACTGATTGATCGAAAAAACAACCATGAGATCTATATCATGGCAAAATTCTCCATTTCCAGCGGTTTCCGACCCCATTTCACTAATTATGACGAATGTGAGCTAAAGCATACGCATTCACACAGTACATGCAATTGATCACCCGCGTCTCATTGCAGCTGAAATCCATCATTGTTTATCGTTATTAACAAAAATGGAGGTGGAAGAGGGTTGATGGGACTTTGTGGGAGGGTATAAAATGAACGAGTAAGAAGAAAAACAGAATTAATCAAAGCTGTTTTTTAAAATTCCAAAATGATTTCTTTTGCCATGAGGTGTGCACACTTAAAGTTCTGTAATAGCATCTTTGCCAAATCTATAACACTGTATTGATTTTTACAGGTGATGTGATGAATCTTTTCTGTGCTAGGGGCCAGTTCTGTCACAGGACTCTCGCTGTTTATTAATCATGTTAATAATAGATGCTTTACTTTTTTGGGGGGAGGGGACTGTTCTTATTTATTGTAGAACTTTTTAGGAATTGGTCAGGAGCTGTGTATGTACAATACAATTTAAAATAATAATACGATACTTTTCAATAGGTTTGACTGTGGCGGATCTCGTCATGCCATGGTAGGTCATGTTTTAGTTTGTCACCACATTTATTCCAACACAACAAATAAAAAGGGCAATCTTACCATCGTGAGATGTTGCATCTTGGAGGTTCGTCTTCATCATCGGGACCTCAGTGGTGATGGCGTTGAGCTCCATGCAGAAGAGAGGCGTGGGCCGCCTGCAGCTGCTGCAAAAGATCACGTGGAGGACCGCCGTCCTGCTGACGCTCGGCTTCTGCTTCCTCAACTACTCCCCGCGTGATGGACCACGTAGGTGCAAAATTAGCGTGTGCTGCTAATGGAGCCAGTACATCCTGTTTGCGGACAGGTTTGTTATTTACTTCACTCCTGTGCTGGGAACATCATTAAAGCATAATAGCTCATCCTCTCGCCACATAAATAATGTACCCGTTCCTTTGAAAAACAAGACTCAGCCAGTCAAGAAACTTGGACCCATTGAAGAGCTGCAAAAATGTTCTGATTCTCAAACAAGTGAGCACCTGTCATATTTGTATAAAGTGTGCTAAAAGCATTGCAGTTATTATTCAGGTTACAAATATCGGCTATGATTTGCACTAAAAGCTGCAGAGGTGCGTAAAGCAGGTGGACTCTCCTCATTTCATCGGCCACCTGGGGTTTCACGGGGCGCCCTTTCACACATTAGCCAGATGATAATGGTCTTTTTCCTGGGTGCATGTCTGTGTAACCCTGTTAACAAAAATATTGTTATTGTGTGTGTGGATTTCCAATCCAGCACCAGGGGACGTTTAACAGGGGAAGATTGAGCAAAAACAAGCAGCGCGGTAATGGACGATTACAAAGAGATAGAATTACAGCTCCATGCAGCTGCTCCTGTAGCTTCTCACAACAGCACGACTTTTACCATAAACTGAAGCTTCGACCTCGGTCTCCAAGGACACCCTTGGCTGTTTCAAGGCTTAGTTTGATCTAATAAGAGAATGCAGTCACATTATCTCGGTGTGCGTCAATGTCAGACGAGGTAGAGGAACCTGCGATAACAATTGAAATCAACTCTGAGTCACCTCATAAACAGTAAACCATTTTGATTATGCCCTTTGAGTCTTAAAAGCATGAAACTAGCTTAATGGGGAAGCAAAACACAGAAGTATGTAGTCATTTCTTTGGAATATTTACAAATAATGTTTTTATGACCGCCACCAGAATGTTGTGTTAGCTAATATACAGTATATATTTTTTAATATTAGTGGACCAATCAGAACACACCTTTCTTATGTTAGCATCCGTGCTACGTTACACTAGCTTGATGTGGAAGCAAAAACAGAATGATGTCATTTCTTTGGAATGTTTAAAAATAATGTATGATAGCCACTAGAATGCTATGTTAGCTTATAAATATTTTTTTTTTAACATCAGTGGACCAATCAAAAAGAACACTCCTTCCTTATGTTAGCATCAGTGCTACATTACACTTTTAAGTGGTTTGGGGTGCTTCTTTGTAATCCCCAGTGTACATACGTAAGAGTTATAGTAATTTTGAATAATTTATTTCAAAAATGCTAAATATTTTAGTGCTATGGAAAAGTGGAGTATTTGTCTACAGAAGACCAAAATAAATTGGTAGGTTATATGCTAGCCACACTTCAAAAATAATACTACAGACCGAAATGGGAGACATGAGTGACATGACTTAAGTCGACTGACTCGAGTTAGGACTTAGGACTTGCTTGACTGAAACTTCAGAAAGACTCAACTTGACCCCTGAGTTCCAGGTGAGCTTGTGATGTTCCAGGTTTTTCCCAGCTGTTTGGACTCTATTCGTGCATCATGTGTCCTCTTGATGCTGAACCGCCTTGTTTTCTCAGAGCAGCCTTGTGGCACATATTAGTTAGCATCCCCCTTCAGAGATTCCCTCCTCTTATTGGATGTGACCTGATGGATGATTGGGATTTCATTGTCTTTATGACACTTTTTTTTTCCAGCAAAGAGCTTTTCAATTAACTAATGTGTAGATTACCATCAATCACTCAACCAAGAGTCAATCTTATCCTACTGAATCTGCGCAGAGCGAGAGATGACTTTGGAACATTTGATCAGCTTTGCAACAGCCGTATCCGGCATGCTGACATTCCCCAATGACTTGTGCTGTCCATCAGTCTTCTGGGAAAATGTAGCGAGTGTATCGGTGGGATGGTTGAGAAGGTCCCATTACCAATATTAGCAGTTTGCTGATTTATAATGTTCTCCGTTGAGCAGCAACAACTTCAACACAAGTGAGTTATGTGCGTGTTTATGTATTCATCACTGAGAGACTTCCTTCATGTGTTTCAGTGTCCTGGTCCTGGCTCAGGATCCCCGGGGTACTGCAGCGCCTGGGCTTCACCTACTTTGTTTTGGCTCTGCTGCAGATTCTGTGGGGATACAAAGAGAATCCACAAAAAGCAGTAAGATGCTCCACAGGGTTCTTACCTTACTTTATTCATAATAGAAAAAAAATCTAGGTCTATTTCTTTAATCCTGGACAAAGACCAGATCTTCAAATATGTTTTGTTGTTGTTGTTGTTGTTGTTGTTGTTGTTGTTGTTTGGCATTTGATATGGACTGCAATGTTACAAAAAAAAAAAAAGAAATAGGTGGAGGATGATGATGTTGACGAAACGTATCACTCCTATTACTGTTACCAACCTTTTTGAAACTCATAGCTGCTTCTTGGGTTACCGATAAATGTGAAGGGCTACCAGTTACATACACAGATCTGAAAGACCAAATTTTCTTCAGTTATTTGGTGGTAAATCATCTATGGAGGACCAAAACTGCCAAAATTCTAAATAAATAAACAACTAAATAAATGACTAAAAGTGAAAATGAAATTGGATATATAAAAATATAATTCAAAAATTAAAAATCTATTTTTATTTTCACTTTTCATTTTTGTATTATTATTTTTTTTTTGTATTAATTTTTAATTTTGGCAGTCTTGGTCCTCCATACTCAACACCCGCCAGCTTGTCTTCATTAATCCATTAGTTAGGGCATGTGTTACAGTAATGACCTTTAAACCTTTTTAAAACTAACAATACAAAATTATTAATTTTTTTTGTTACACCAATGCAGTGTTTTACAGAAAAAAAAACCAATAACATGCAAAAAATTCAGTGCACCTCACTGATTAGCTATTTTAAGACCAGTTATCTTAAAAATAACTAACATATAAACTGCATAAAAGTTCTTGATTGACTGATTTTGACGTGTTTAATTAAAGTAGAAATGATTTGAAATGGCCCTCGCATTGATCTGACCCCCCCAACCCACCACCCCCCTCGGGAGAAAAAAGTTTGCACACCCTTGGTCCTGATTAAACCCTTTCTTTTATTTTATGGTGATTATGATAACTACAACTTGTCTCAAGTGTCAATATTATGTGTGGGTTAAAGGTATTCATTCATCCATTCATTTATTTAGTCGGGCATCTTTATAGGTACATTCCTAATGGATTTATTTTGTCGTGCTCACTAATGAGCAAGCCTGCACTACTTCTGCAGGTTATAATTGAATCTCTATGAATGTAGAAATTTATTAATATATTTAGAAATAATGTGACAATCTAGATGGTTAGTACTTAAATGATTAGCAAATTGTTTATTTAAATGTTTATAAACTATTCATACTTCACAATTGTAGCCATTTTTAATGATGTCTAACCAAAATTTATTATTTCTGTTTACATTATTATATTTAAGTATAATGATAAAAATCATATTAAGTTTCATTGTAATTTCCTACTTTTCATTCCTGCTTTTTTGCTGGTGATCAAGTTGTTCCACTGCCTCATGTTGAGAACTTCATTAAGTTACCAAATATGATACCTAAGCATGTTGCTATTGTCTAGATGTCATTTTCCCTATTGTTTATTGATTCAAGTTGAACGTGAAGGTTTTGTACCCCATGCAGGATCACTGGTGGGCCCCCATCCAGGATGTGGTGTTGTACTGGCCCCAGTGGCTGACCGTCATCCTCTTCGAGAGCTTGTGGCTGTGCCTCACCTTCCTCCTGCCTGTACCCAACTGCCCCACGTACGAGCTCCCATGCAACTCGGTCCACCTACTGAATAATTCACTCGCCTCGTATGTTTGCAGGTGTAAATTGCACCGAGCTCTGCATGATGGTGCCAGCTTGTAGCTTTCTGGCTGTGGTGTCTCATCAGATTGCGTGTGCTATGAACTACAGTGATTTATGGGCTTGTGCTGAATGCTTCAGAGGGTGTAATTAGACTATCTGGCTCTGTCATGTGCGGTAGGAGGAGGAGAGGCAGAAGGATCCATCTTCCTTGCTTGGCGTGCTTTGCTAAGTGCTTCTTTTGGGGTGTCGTCCTAACACACAATTACCAAACATTGTCTCTTTCAGCGATAGTAGAATTATTTTCCATACTCCTGTCAACAGCAATAAACATATTTATGTATATTTATACATGTAAATTGAATTAATAGATTTTCATTCCACACATTTAATTTCAGTAAGTTATTTTGTGGTGTATTTATTTATTTAATTATTTATTTTGACAGAGGATATCTCGGAGCTGGTGGAATTGGAGATGAAGGTCATTACCCTAATTGCACTGGAGGGGCAGCGGGATACATTGACAGGTGGTTATTTGGTGATAACATGTACAGGTATCCAACTTGTAAGGTAAGTTTATTTGAAATGTAATATCACATTTTATTTTGTATTATTGGGACAATTTAAAACACTTTTTTTTTGGGATGTGTGTTCTCCAGGAAATGTATCGCACCACCCAACCTTTTGACCCAGAGGGGATTCTGGGCACAATCAACTCCGTTGTGATGGGATTTCTGGGAATGCAGGTAATTTATATTTGGTGCAGTATTCCATCACCTACATATAATTAATATGAGCGACAACTTTGATATGTGGGAATTTTTTTTCTTTTTTTTTTTTTTTTTTTGGACAGACTTTGACGGTCTCGTGTGATTCTATTTAGAATCGATTTTTGATTTAAAATAATTTGATTGACAATCATTTGTGCTTCAATCTATAGATGTGCAAATAATCATCATGCTCTACTCCAGTCTGCTTTGCAAGACAGGTGGAGACATAAAGACATTTATTAACTTTTGAATTGTAAGGAAAGTGCCTTTTTTCCACAAAAACAGCGTATGGACCACAACTGCTACTCTATGTTGCTAACTATAAATTTTATAGCTTTTATAGTTCCTGAGTAGACTGACTACTAGCTTAGCAGTCCAGAGTCCAATGTTGCTGGTATTAAGCCATTTATTACACTCCAGTTGAGATTAACTGTAAACACAAAACAACAAAAGAATTACACACAGTGCACACATAAATACTCGTTTCCCGAATGTAGCTAGCTCAGAGCACTGGAACGAGCCATTGATTCGCTAATGCTAATTAGCGCCCTACTTGAGGCACTTTTATCACTCAAAAGAATGGCTATTCATACAAAAACACTACTGGAATGTATACAGAGACGCATCCTAACATTATTCACAGTGACATGGTTTTTCTCCGCTAAAAAAAAAACTTGTTGTATAACTTTTTTTCTTCTACTCTCTAATGTGGCTACAACTTAAGAGTGTATCTGAACACGCAGAACAACACTGCCCCTAGGTGGCCGAATCGTGTTCAACAAGAACACCATAAAAATAAACAGGCAAACAATAAAGGCACACAAACAAGATTAAGCCACTATACAATAAATAAAATTGATTGTGGGGACGTTTCATAACGATTCTGAATCATAGTAAATAAGAATCGAGATTATTATGTGAATCAATTTTTTGGCACTTTTTTTTTTTTTTCATATAATTGGCGGGAATCTTAACACGTAGTCTACTTAGCAGTAGCAGTGGAAACTGTTTTGCAGTGGCAATCTTCCATTCAAAATTCCAGCATTTCTCATTTCCCGATGGACTATTGCGACTGAGCACATCAGTCACTGAGTGTTAGATGACACGGCAGGTGTCCGCTGGCCTCGTCTGTGTCGGCCCGTCTAATGTCCTCGGCTGAAATATATTCATCATCACCAAATTAAGGAGAGGCTGCAGATGACTTACACCCCACATCTGGCTGCACGGGCTGGGGGAAATGTGACCGCCACATCAGGGACACCTCCCAGGCCTATTTGGTTACCCAAGGCCAAATAAATGAATATGATGGCTGTGTATTGAAAGGAGTTTTGCTATCTCCTCTTATCTTTCTCCAGGCAGGGAAAATCATCATTTTCTACAAGGGAAAGAACATCCACATCCTGTGCAGGTTCCTGGTGTGGGCGACCATCTTGGTAAGGTCATCTGAAAATTGCCACGCTCATATAAGACCGTTTCGACCCACAGGTAAATGCTGCCGTTTTTTTGAAGGTGTCCTGGATGTTAGTCATCACTATGGAAGCCAATCATTAGCAGAGCTTAGTGACGACATGTGTGTGATCTCAGTACAATTCGACAACATCCACATGTGGTGTGTTTCCGGGCAGACGCGACTCGCCAGCGCCGCAGGGGGATTACGTACTCATGAGTGGCCCATGTGTGGCTCTTGGACTGTTTTGTAAAACACAGGTCACAACATTAAATACACTTGCACAACAATACAAGAGTTGCATAAAAAAAAAAAATCTGCTCGTAGAATAGAATTATTAATCAAACTTTTGTATTATTATTGTGGTTGTGGTTTTAAGTGCTTTTTGTGCTGAAAGATGTTTTTAATTGGTTTGTTCTACTTAGCTATGTAGAAGGGGCAAAATATATTTTCACAGATGTACAACATTTCGTTTTATTGTTAAATGATGGATTTTTGCTAGTGCTAATCCATACTGAGCTTCATTGTCCTATTTGCTTTGTTAAGGCATATTTTTAATGTTGACAGAAAACTGTCCTTTGCTCACCTGCATGCTAAGTCTGCAAATATTTGCAGAACAAAGACATGGTAGTAATGCAGTCCTTCTCGTGGGTGGGAGGGGGTAATGCTGTGATTCCACAAAGTGCCACTTTTTTTTTTTTTTTAGCCATACTAGAATAAATATATAGAAAGCATAAAGTGTCATTGAACTTCCACTACAGTAGATGGCAGTGGCGCTGTCATTGTTATATTTCTTTTTTGTTTCTTTCATGTTAATAAACATCAATACTTGGAACAATTTTATTGACATATTATTAGGGATTGGCTTTTTTTTTTTTTTTGCCATACTATAATAAGTGTATAAAAAGTGTAAAGAGTAATTGCACATCCACTACAGTAGATGTCAGTGGCGCTGTCATTGTTATATTTCTTTTTTGTTTCTTTCATGTTAATAAGCAGCGATACTGAGAACAATTTTATAGACATATTATTAGGTTGTTTTGTTTTTTTTGTCATACTAGGATAAATGTATAAAAAGTGTAATTGCGCATCCACTACAGTAGGTGGCAGTGGCACTGTCATTGTTCTTTCTTTTTTGTTTTCTTTAAAGGGATACTTTAGTTATTTAGACATTTTTGGCAGTCAAACATGAATATTTTGCCTATAATAAATTTGATAGGGCGGCACGGTAGTCGAGTGGTTAGCACGTCCGCTTCTCAGTTCTGAGGTCTCCGGTTCGAGTCCAGGCTCGAACCTTCCTGGGTGGAGTTTGCATGTTCTCCCCGTGCCCGCGTGGGTCTTCTCCGGGTACTCCGGTCTCCTCCCACATTCCAAAGACATGCATGGCAGGTTAATTGGGCACTCGGAATTGTCCCGAGGTGTGCGTGTGAGTGTGGATGGTTGTTCGTCTCTGTGTGCCCTGCGATTGGCTGGCAACCAGTCCAGGGTGTCCCCCGCCTACTGCCCAGAGCCAGCTGAGATAGGCGCCAGCAGCCCCCGCGACCCTTGTGAGGAATAAGCGGTCAAGAAAATGGATGGATGGATGGATAAATTTGATATTTTAATTATTTTCCATGTATAATTAGTACCTTTAAAAACACATTGCATTCGTCTGAAAACAAAAAAAAAGTGGTTGTCTCAGTGAATATTTAGGGGGGTAAAATATTTTCTTCTTCCTGTGGGGAATAACATAAAATAATTTTGAATCACTCCAGTAATGATTAACTGCTCTAACAGAGACATCTTAGAGTCATTCAAAACACTTTTCATCACATAGTAGCTTCTCGTTAATATTTGTTTTGGAGCTTCAATCCATTCTGGGTGGTCTCCAAACACAAAAAGGGCAAAAACAGCCAAGCTGGCCTCTATTTCACTGAGAGTGGGAATGTGTCCCACAGGGAAAGGCGAGGTTTATGTGAGATGGCCTGCTTTGCATCTCAAAACACGCCGCGAGGCTGTTATAGTCGACTCTAACGAGATTGACAGTGTAGGAAGCCTACACGTGCGTCTGGTCGTTATTTTTCTAATCAGACTGAGATGCTGCAGAGACACTTCATGTGTCGTTTTTAAAAAGAGGTTAAGAGCAGCCTGCATGCGCGCTGTGGAGGGAAACGTCCTCAAGTGGTAGTCATGTGACTTGAAGTGATGATGGAGCTGGATGGGCTGCCTGCATCACTGCCTTTGAAATTCAACAGTGCTGGGTGAAAGGATGAGGTCGGCCATGTTGGCCAGGGAAAACACAAAACAACAATTCAATATGATTAATGCTCCAAAGATTCTTTACAAACTTGCTCACTTTACAAGCTGTTTCCAATATTTGATGTACACAAATGCAATGCTGGTCCACACCATTATTTAATATATAGGATGCTTAACACATTTATTGGACTACTTGTCATAATAACAAGAGGAAACCATCCAGCATTCACATTTAAGACAGCTACAGGGTTTTTCTGAGAATTCAGAAATTAGCCAACTATGACATTTAACCACTACTGTGTAACATGGCAATGTATGTATATGTATGTATGTATAACTTTATTTTTTTTTTTTTAAGCTAAAAGAGTGACTTAGAAAATTCAAACCTGCACCTGCATATATTTTAGAATTAAATTAAATATTTGTAATTAATAAAGTAAAATATCAATAAATACATAAAAATGGAAAAATAAAAATAAAACAAATAAAAAATAATTAAAAAAATCAATTTAAGTTATGAGTCATACTATTCATGTTAACCGTTCCTGAAAGATGAAAAATATTTTTTGGTAATAACAACAACCCTGTCAATTTTCAGCATTTATGGCCTGAACATTCTATATAATAAAATTATAGCAATCTAAAGAAAACTTGCAGTGAACATTCAACACTTTTCTGATCATGTTAATCAGATTTTCAGTACTTTTATGCTACTTTTGCTTCTATGTGATACTTTCTTTAGTAATGTATATTCATGCTGCTTTGATTTGATCAGTTCCAAAAAATAAATCACAATTCATTCAAACATACAGCGTAGAGAAAATTCCATATTAAATTACCAAATCCCTTATGTTGTCATATGTGTTTGTTATAAATGACTATCATTTGAAATTCTGCCCTGAAAATTTCACACCATTAATCAAAATGTGTCCACATGATCTCCCGATGGTGAATATTTCCGCCCTGTTATTGTCGAGTGTCGGCTGAAGTGAAGTGAAACAGATTACATCCATTTAGTTTCTCCCAGTGGCACCAAGTGATAAAGTAACACATAATCATATTAATAAACATTCGACTTTTATGATTCCCCGCACATCCATGGTTGACCAGTTAATTATGTTGGCGGAGAGTTGTAGTGTTTATTGATGAATACATACAGACAAAAATAAATAAATAAATACATAAATAAATGGAATGATTGACAGATATGCACAGTTGTGTATGTGTCTAGTTTCACAAACTGTATATCAGTTTAAATGACGTTACTTTGAGTTAGTTGATAGTTTTAGCAACCTGCCCTTGAAACAACCACAATTGTGTGGAGAAAGGAAACATACAGTAAAGATGTTTTAGACATTAGCAGGTCATCGTGTTCACTCTCGCAGAAATCCAACCACAAGACCACAATACTTTTCCATAAAAACCACAAAATTCAAACCCGCTTTCCGCCACGGTGGGCTTTGGTCTGACTCCTATGGCGGATTGTTATTCAGCGCCAGCCGGAATTCTTCCCACAATCCCTTAAATAAAAAAAAAATAAAAAAAAAGAGGAAGAACAACAACAATCCGAAGCCGTGTTAATTAAATCCCAACGATCAGTCTCCAGACGTGAAGATTGAAATTGAGCGATTGGCCCACATACCAGCCTCATCCCACATCCTGCAGCCTGGACAGCCTGGAGGCTGAATTCGGCCCCGGCTCGACTATTTCCACACCATCGATTCTGTCATCTATACATGGATGATGGATATCCACACAACAAGCGCTGATTCTGATCTCTGCCCCCGCTTGCTTTCTCCCTGGTGTGCAAAATGTTTCTTCAAATATCTAAATCATATCTAAATGGGAACATATTAGACACGCTTGGGCATTTATTGACGCCAGATTCATGTGATTACATTCTGTGCATGGGGTCTTAAGAGGTCAACGGGATTCTCTGCTCGTGTTTGACGCTGACAACGTCGCTGTGAAGAAATATTTGATCTGCGCGAGTGAATTGATCCTCTAATCTGCAGGATTCGCATGATTCTGTTGCCTCGCGTTTTAGTTGCCCTATACAACTCACTTTATTCCTCTTCATCGATTTGAAATCTGTTTCATTTCCCCCCTTAGGGAATCTCGGCGGCCATCCTTTCTAAGTGCACGCGAGACGAAGGATTTATACCTGTCAATAAAAACCTTTGGTAAGTGCTTCCTGACCCTCTAAATCCAGCTACTTTCCTCACAAAAGAAAAGGATGTGTTCTCCAAATGGCACAAATCACAGCTACTAAAACACACGTTTAGTTACCGCTAATGACAGCCTGGATTGTAAATAATCACCCGGGTTGTCAGAAGTGTGAAGTGGAGAGCTCATGTCCATCCTCCCAACATGATCACTCTTCCTTACGAGCTGCAAAATCGGCATCTCCTATCCTTTTGAAGCCCTCCGGCAGTCTTGGCAGAAGCACTCGCGCCGTAGTTTCACTGTGACGGAATGGAAGTCGGATCTGGGAAAAGCATCAGCGAAACCACAGTGCAAGCACTGGAGCCTGTTCCCAAACGATCATGTGACTATTTGGACAAAAGACGAAAGCATAGTATTTTGAGTAATGCGCTGGTTTGATGATCCCGAGTGTATTGTACACCGTAAAAAAAGGTGTCAAGATAGATATTGTAGTCAAGATGTACTAAAGACAAAAGACTGACTGCTGTCATGGAGGCAAAAGTTGCCTCATGTAAGTACATCAAGTCGGCCTTAAAAGTCAAACACTTCATGGTTTATCCTGTTTAGAGGAGCTCAAGCTTACAGTATCTCATAAAAGTGGCACATTACTGAATAAATGACATAATAAGATATTATATAATGAGAAGTAGTCAGTACATAGCAGGGGTCCTGTCAAAAAAACACATTATTTTTCTGCCTTTTTTGCTATAAATTTTCTAATATTTTTGGTGACATTTTATGCTATATTTCTTTAATTTTTTTTGGAACATTTTTTCCCTTTTTTTTTTTTTTTTTTTTTTTTTTTTTTTTTTTTTAAATTAAGTTTCTGACTTGTTCTTGGCAACTCCAAAGACAGTTTGAGGTAATTTTCTACCTTCTTCTTTTGTTTTTGGGCATTTTATGGTACTTATTGAATGCTTTCTTTTCTGTTTTTTTTTTTTTTAAATCATGTTTAATGTCTGACATTTTTTGCAACATCATGGACATTTTATGGCCATTTTCTGCCTTTTCGATTTCTTTTTTTTTTGGGATATTTTATGGTCATGTTTTGGACATGTTTAGGTCATTTTTAAAACTTTTTCATCTACCTTTATTTTTCTCTTTTTCTGACAACTTACAAATTTGGACTCTGACATATTTTTGGAATATTTATGTATTTATTTTTAATTTTAATCATTAATTTATTTAAAGCACATTTAATCTAAATATATATATATATATATATATATATATATATATATATATATATATATATATATATATATGAATTTATACGATTTTTTAAGAGATCCACAAGTAGCCACAGGAGAGGGACTAAAGAGCCACATGTGGCTCCAGAACCTCAGGTTGCAGACCCCTGTTATAGAACAACGGTGTAAATTTATTGTTAAAATAACCCAAAATACAGACATTTATAGCAAAACACCTGACAACAAAAATGAGTACACCCCTAAGTGAAATGCTCAAAATGTCAATAATTGTCAGTATTTTTCCAACACTGCCTTAACTATGGGCATGGAGCTCACTAGAGCTTCACAGGTTGCCGCAGAAATGCTGGTCCACTCTTTTCGTGATGACATCATAGAGCTGGCAAAAATTTCGAGACCTATACGCTCCTCTGCCATCTATCATACGACGATGCCTCAGCTATGTTCAATAGAGGAGAAATGCTTGGTCCATCACCTTTATACTAACACTAACACATCACATGGCATAAAAGTCACAACTGTGCTCAATTTGGACATTTTCACTTAGGGGTGTACTCACTTTTGTTGCCATGGCTATATTTTGCGTTATTTTGCTTATTTGTCTTATAACATGGCTGTGTCCACTTTCTGAGGCCTCTCTACTTGCTCACACACCGACTGCTGTATGACGGCATTTGTTCCACTTCCGTATTCTCTTTCATATGATGGGCACCTCTTAATGTTGCAGCAGGAAGAATGCCATTTCATCTGTGATGTGTAAGCAAATTCTTCCTGATGTTCTATAGGGCCTACCCCCAAGCTGTGCTCATCCCTCGCCATTACCTGCCTGGGCTTTTATAGGCAGTTCATCATGCACAGGTTATTGAGCTCTTGAGTACGAGTCCCTGCCGGGATGTCGAGCAGTAATTAACTCCCAGCCAAGAGTCCTTTTTGGCCCCACTTCAGCTGAGAAAAAAAAAAAAAGAAGCCATCTCGGAGATTCTGGGAGGCAGCCACTTTGCATTAGATGATATTGCATCAAACATTCTTGCACTTAGGAACAGACGGGACATGGCTGGCTGGCAAGAGGCCACGGGGCAAGCGCCAAAGATCCACTGCTGCTGCTTTATACACTAAGGACAAAAGTATTTGGATACTATGGTGGACATGAAACCATTTGCAAGACATCTTAGATAAACTGTCTGACACACATCATTGGTGATCTGAATTGGGGACCTCACTGTCACCAGGGTTGACCAAACCAAGGTTGATTGAGCTCCACAATGTCCAATCGGTTGAAGACTGGTCATGAAAAAAGAAGAAATAATGGCACGTGTCTCCTTTGCAGCTATAAAAGCCTCCAGTCTTCTTGGAAAAAAATTCTACATTGTATCCATCTATCCAGGAGACTTTTTGTATTTTTTCTATTATTATTATTATTATTATTATTTTTAAAGTAAATAAATAAATACAAATTATTGATGATAATATGTTCTATGCAGCCCCACTGGTCAAAATGCAGTCTTTTGGTTAATATTCCATTAGTAGAATATGAATTAAGCAGCAAAATCCAGCAGTTTTTATCAACATCAGAAGGCGGCCATTTTGCCACTTGCTGGCGAGTGAAAATGACATCACAATTGCTCAGGTCTCAAGTAACAACCAATCACAGTTCAGCTTCAGAACAGATGAGCTGTGATTGGTCATTGCGTGAGCCCTGAGCAACTCTGATGTCATCTTCAGTCGACTGCAAGTGGCAAAATGGCCGCCACCTGAGATGGATAAAAAAAAAAAGGCTGGATTTTGCTGTGTAACTCATATTCCACAAATGTAATATTAATTATTAGTAGTAATATTATTCTGAAATACACATTGCTGTTGTAGTCAGGTTTTCGTGTGTCTTTTTCATCAGGTCATTGTCCTACGTGACATGTATGGGCAGTCTCTCCTTCCTGTTGCTAGCAGGCATGTACTTGATCACAGATGTTTTGGGCTGGTGGGGCGGACAACCGTTCATATATCCAGGTACTGAATTTGGCTTTTACCCGTAAAGACTCATGGTGTTCGAAAACGCTCATAACGCTTTTGGTTAATGTTGCGGCAGGAATGAACTCCATCTTGGTGTATGTCGGACATTCTCTGCTGGGTTTCTACTTCCCCTTCAGCTGGGAGATGCGTTTCCAAGAAAACCACTGGGAGTGGCTCTTCCAAAGCTTGTGGGGAACTGCATTGTGGGTGATCATTGCCTACGTGCTGTACAGGAAGAAGTTTTTCCTCAAAATTTGAAGAACATTAATCTGCTGTATTTACAGGATATTTCATTGTCTGTTTTGGTTTTCTTAGCACTCGTGCGAGTCAAATCCTGAGCTTTTGTTGTTTATAATGGAGGTTATCCAAATATGTATGCATAAATATTTTGATATTTCATTGTCTTCCAAACTTTTCTAATACAGATTCTACTAAAGGGTTTGTCAAATAAAAGGAACAACACTTTTGTGGTACTTCTTGATGTCAATCAGTGACTTGGCAATTGAAATTTAAACCCAACTATTGTAGTACTTAAACATTTTTGATGCAATACCTTTAGTTAGTTACTGTTACTCGGGATCGGCGTGTATCAGTGATACTCTACTGGCTTATTTCAAGGCAGTGGTTAAACTGCATGATGTGCAATTCCAAGTTGAGCAACTGTAGTCCACAACTAGCCAGGCTATGCCTATGTTTTCAACTAAGGTATCGTAATTGTGATGGTCTCTTATCATTTTCCAAGCAGGAACTCAAAATTAGAAGAATAGAAAATTCCATTAATTTCATGCAATTTTATGGAAAAATACTACAGGTATTGGGATATATAGGTCTTTCTTTAAAATTATCTGTTATTTTTTACATTTTATGTATCAAGAGTACTAGTGGTATCAGTATTTGGTATTGGTATCGGTGACTACCGTATTTTCATGACTATAAGGCATTATAAGGCGCACCTTCAATGAATAACATATTTTAAAACTTTTTCCATATATAAGACGCTACAGTAGAGGCTGGGGTTACGTTATGCATCCATTAGATGGTGCTGCGCTATAAAGGGAATGTCAACAAAACAGTCAGATAGGTCAGTCAAACTTTATTAATAGATTACAAACCAGCTTTCTGACAACTCCATTCACTCCCAAAATGAATAAACAGCTGTTTTGTTATTTTCTCTGAGGTAAAGTATTAGTATTAGCTAGAGATCCAAGATGGCGGGATCTTCTGCGCATACGCGTCACCGATCGTGCAGGGTCACCGATAGCGTCTTGACAGCGAGACCTGTTGCGGCTCAATATTGATCCATATATAAGGCGCATGGTCAGCTTTTGAAAAAATTGAAGGCTTTTAGATGCGCCTTATAGTCGTGAAAATACGGTACTTAAAAGAGTACTCATACTGGTAACGCTATAAAAGAGAAATGGTATCAAACATCCCTTATTTTTTATAATATTTCATAAATCAATTAAATCACATGCTAGTGAGGCATGTAGTTAAAATGACCAAGTATGGTTCCATGTCTTAAAAATGACTCCATTGTGAATCATTCTTAAATACTTAAGTGCATGAAATGGAAGTAACTTGTTTTGTGAATTAATTAGAGTGATTAAATCAAATGTAGTCAAGTGGTACTCAACAAATTAGACCAAGTGATTCCAGCACACACCAGGTCACAGCCATTATGGCTCCGTTGCCATGGCCACGCCTCTTTTTCTTTGTGTGCCATCTGCTGCGTGAGTGACAATACTTTAATAGGGGTCAAGATGCACAACTCACATTAATGGGATCGACGCCTCTCGGGTCACGCTCATCCTGTTGGAGAATAAGGGAAATTAAATGTGATATATCAGAAGACACCAACAAAGCCATTATATGAAGAAATGTGTTGGAACACCTGCTGACATGAGAGGAAGTCAAAATTGATTCTTATCGTGATTCTCAAGTTCTTCAACTGTTCCCACAAAGTTGGACTCATGGAATTGTTTGACAGATGTATTTTAAGATAAATAATTAACCTTCATGGTGACGTGGTTCTTCTGCTGCTTGTTCCATTCCCAGTGGGCACAAGCTGAGTTCTTGACTAAGACTCAAGTCCATTAGCGTTTTCCTAAACGACCCTGCCAGCAGTGGAAATGCATTACGTTGTCAATTGTTCTGACTAGGAAGAAAGTAAGAGTGAATATAATTTCAACCAGGTTGAAAAGGGAAGTCAACCCAAAAATGCCCCCCTAGTCTAAACATGGTATTCTGATTAATATTGGGTTTGGCGACCATTTTGCCACTTTCTTTCACCTGAAAATGGCATCACAGTTGCTGAGGGCTGAGATAACGACCAATCACGGCTCAGCTTCATGGCTCACCTGTTTTCTGAAGCTGAGCCGTGATTGGTCGTTATCTCAGCCCTGAGCAGCTGTGATGTCATTTTCAATCGTTAGCAAGTGGCAAAATGGCTGCTTCCTAAGATGGATAAAAATGGGTGGATTTTTCTGCTTAATCATATTCCACAAACGCAATATTACTTAGACTACTATGTTTAGATAAGTTAGCAACATTGTCATGACTGTGTTTTGTTTGGGGTCTGATGCAATCAGCATGTAATCAGCAGCTAGTTTCAACTAGTCAGAAGCTATGTGGTGTCAGAAGCTATGTGATGTCAGGAATCTTTAATCTCTCGGTCAACAGCCAATCAGATAATTCCATTTCAGTCCTGTTAGCCACATGTCTTGCCACAGCCAACCAGACCCATTCGCTGTCTATATAAGTCTGACAGAGAAGTGTGTTGGTGCCGATTTATTCATTCTGTCCAGCTGGCCACCTGCTCCTCTGTTCCTCTAGTCAAGTTAGTTCCTCGCCTCTTGATGTTATGCGAATAAAGTGTTAACCTCTTATTTGTGTCTGTGTTTTTGGGATCCAACCCAAGAACATAACAAACATACTGTAAAGAAAATTTTTAGGTTGACTTCAATAATTATGACTAAAGCACACTTAGCATGTCGCTATGAACTAATAATGGAGCATACATGCTAAGTTGTGCGTTTTACAGAGTAAATATCGAAATAAGATGACTCCAAATGTGACGCCATCACAGCATTAAATACATAAGATGCTTATTGGAGACTCTTGAGGTTTGACATTGAATGTCTGAACTATCACACTCCCTTGCTCCTATTGATTCGTGTTATGTATATGTCTCAAGACAGCTATAGTGTGTCATGTGGAAACTTTATCCCAGATCCAATGTTCTAATGGTGCCTTCTCTTGACTCCTATATCACATAATGCTCTGTTACGTCCCTTGATAGAGAAAACAGGATGTATGTTTCCTCCTGTTCACCATAAATATACGTATTTAAGTACTGATGAGTAGTCAGCAGGTCCAAATTATGAAATCTTGCACAATTGTATTGTTTTGCTTCAGTCTTAGTTGTCACTTCCATGTTTCCCCCCATTTGATGAACGAACCCAAGAACAATAGAGGACGATTGAACGTAAGTGAAGCTCCTGGGAGGTTGTGACGTTCAGTCCAGTGAGTTCCAGCCAGTGTTTTTGCTGCATGTAGACATTGCTTGCGCAGTAGTAAACGCTGTGTGACTGACTGGTGTCCTGCCCCAAGGCAGCAGCAATGCATCACTCCACACTATCCAGTCACACACTTTAACAGAGCCTCGCACACACGCGCAAAACACTCCTGAGCAAGAACACTGTTTCTCATGAAGCCTAAAGGCAGCATTTAACAAGTTGTTGTTTCCATGACTCAAATAATAGAAATAAAATATGCTGACTAGCCGCAATGTTATGACCGCTTGCATTACTGGCATACAAAACAAGAACGCATCAGAAACATTAAACTGCTAATGCTTAATTTTAATGGACATGGTCAGAGAGCAAGTCTGAATCAGGAACTAACCAATCACAAGAAAGAGGAATTCTTACAGTCTGAAACAGAAAGTTAATTACAGAGTAGAACGAATCCACTTTGGGTGTCATTCTTGTGTAATCGTTTGTGTTTTGTATTGGAGTATTCCAAAAGTAAATGAGTAATCAAATTACTTTAGTATTTGATTACATCCATCCATCCATTTTCTTGACCGCTTATTCCTCACAAGGGTCGCGGGGGCTGCTGGCGCCTATCTCAGCTGGCTCTGGGCAGTAGGCAGGGGACACCCTGGACTGGTTGCCAACCAATTGCAGGGCACACAGAGACGAACAACCATCCACACTCACACGCACACCTCAGGACAATTCAGAGCGCCCAATTAACCTGCCATGCATGTCTTTGGAATGTGGGAGGAGACCGGAGTACCCGGAAAAGACCCACGCGGGCACGGGGAGAACATGCAAACTCCACCCAGGAAGGTCCGAGCCTGGACTCGAACCGGAGACCTCAGAACTGGGAAGCGGACGTGCTAACCACTCGACTACCGTGCCACCCTATTTGATTACATTAAAACTACAATATAAAAATATTGTGGCAATGTATTGTATCATAAAAGTGGAATTGTATGCATCTCTCATATATGTGATATCAGAGTGTTTGATGGCAGCACAATATAGAATAAGTGGTTAGTAGTCTGCCTCAGTTTTGGGGTTTTGGATTCAAATTTCAGCTCAAGCCTTCCTTTGTGCAGTTCTCATGTCATTCCATTGCATGTGTGTCTGCATGTGTGCCCCCCCCACCAAGTACTATGGCCTTCTCCCTTATTCCAAAAGATGCATGTTCAGTTAATTGAAGACTCGGAATTGTCCTTAGAATTGTTTGTGACCCTAATGCGGATAATCAATACAGAAAATGGACTATATGTATCCATCCATCCATTTTCTGAACAACTTGCTCCTCACAAGGGTCGCGGGGTGTGCTGGAGCCTATCACAGCAGGCTATGGGCAGTAGGTGGGGGACACCATGAACTGGTTGCCAGCCAATCGCAGTGGATTATATATATTACATATTATTTACTTTAATATATTGTAAAACTCTGAACCAAACACATCTGTTGCTTTGACAGAAAATCAAAAAAAAAAGAAAAGAAAAAGATCCATTTGTTTGGGAGAAAAACTGTAAAACAAAAAACAATTTGGATACAATTAAAATTACATTAATGGAGCCTACAACAACACTTTTTGTCAGTAGGTTCTTTGGTACATTTTGTTTATGCCAAAAGAAAAAAAATACTGTGCAAATACAAGCAACCTTTTAGCCCTTTTAAACTTGTAGATTCAACAGTACCCCGCCTACTGCCCAAAGCCAACTGAGATAGGCTCCAGCACCCCCCGCGACCCTTGTGAGGAATAAGCGGTCAAGAAAATGAATGGATGGATGGATTCAACAGTGATTTACTGATAGCTTAACAACAGCTGGTTAGCATGGGTCAGTGGTCGAGTGGTCGGCTTGCACCCCTGAGGTTGTTGGTTTGATCCCAGCGCAATGTGACAGAGATACATGAGCAACATAATCACTTGTTTCTGATGCTGTGAAATAGTGTTGTTCCGATACCATTTTTTGGCTCCCGATACCGATACCGATACCCAGCTTTGCAGTATCGGCCGATACCGATACCATACCGATACTTAAGGTTTTTTTTTTCCCTCAACATGAAAAAGCTGTCCTGCCATTGGTTCAGAGCATTCAAGGGCCAATAGGATATCTTAGATCGGCATGCAGTGAACATGTCACATATCAGTGAATGTCGCACACGAGCAAGACACAAGATGCTGCATCCAAAATCCTATATTAGCATTGGAATTAATGGTATCGGCATGTTACTTGTGAGTAGTCACCGATACCGATACCACTGTTTTAATGCAGTATCGGCACCTCTGCCGATACCAGTGTCGGTATCGGAACAACACTACTGTGAAATGAGTAGTTAAAATGCAAAGCAATTTTGAGGGCCTTGTAAAGTAAAGCGCTGTCCAATTTAAATACCATTTTCCAAGAACATGCTACTTTTATACTATTTTGTTCTGTAAAATTTACAGATTATATTTATTGTACATTGAATCCCAGTAAAATTCAGAAGCAGTTACTGGTTATTGTACATTAAATGCCAGTAAAATAGGTGTGTAAAGGTGTTTACATTTCCACTGTATTTTTTACAGAATTTCCCTGGTATCCACAGCTGCCAGTGAAAACAACAGAATTAGTCTTACTGATGTCCTTAAACAAAATTTCCAATTGACGAAGCAGCTCTTATCTCAAAAGGAAATGCACACAACGCTCTATCACAGGGTCACCAATTCCGGTCCTCGAGTTCTGGAGTACTGCAGGTTTTTGATGTTTCCGCCTACCAACACGCATGATACTAAAGATCAGGATCGTTATCAGGCATGCTGGTTATATGAATCAGGTGTGCTAGTGGTCAGAAACACCGAAAACCTGAAGGCCTCCGCTCTATCAACTTTAGTTTTTGGGATGAGGCCTCTATCGTGACTTCAACTTTTATACTGAACGCTAAATTAAACAGGGAGAAGCAGCAGACCTGTGACAACGCTGTAATCATAAATTGGGCGTCATTTAGCATCTCTTCTTTTAGATCTTGTTAAATTGTGCACATTGTAGCCATGCAGTCGATGTTTCACAAGTTCTGCCTGTTTTCAAGCCATTCAATTAAATGTGTGATTATAATAGCAACAGTTGTGAAAATTAATAGTTGCAAACTTATAATAGATCAAATTGTTGTTCTTGGCACATTTTCACTACACGGAGCCTACATGTAATGGTTACTTATTGTTCATTATTTCCTTCCTGCAACGTGTTAATGAGATGATTGACCCGCTGTTAAATTATGCTCTTAAATTTCCTGTAGTTGCTTTGCCGCCTGCTGCTGCGGAAGCAGCGTGGGCAATGAGGCAGTGAGCTGCGAGCCCCAACCCCACCTCGACCACCACCAGCGCACAAGTCGCCCTCCCCACCCCCCCACACGCCCCGCGCAGCCGGTCCGCCCAGCAGCGACAAGCAGCCACTTGGAGCCTGCGCCGCTGCACCGCACCGCACCGCACCGCTGGATCCACCTCACGGGACGCGGACGACTCGGAGTGGCGGCCACGCGGGACACGCGCGCTGCTTTCTTTTTCATCGTCGCTTTTCGTAGTTTCTTTCACTGGTTCCTTTTCGAGTCTGCGAATTGCATTTGCATGCATCAACTTTCACTTATGGTTGGCGAAGATGGGCTCAAGTTGTGGTTTCTCACGGGGAAACGGCGCGACGGCGGTGCTGCTGCTGTGGATGCTGCTGAGAGGTAAGAGTCATTGGGATACTATTTATTTGTTTGTTTGTTTGTTTGTTTGTTTGTTTGTTTGTTTGTTTAACATGGAAAAAGTGAGAGAGGGCATCATTTTTTTAAAGTTTATTTTACTTCAAATGTGCTCTTCAACTTGGGAGCATAGTAAGTAATATATATCTATATTTTTTTAATGCACTTTAATGCACAAATAAAGATTAAAAACTGAATCAGATTTGTAAAGGGTAGGCTACAGAGCATGGGCTGAAGGTGGTGGTGGTACACTTGTAAGGAAGAACAAGTGGATATTATGTGGGGGGTTGTATTTATAGAAGTATGTAGAATGCGTATACATGCATTTTGGGGTCTCTATGTGTAAATTATTAGTCTAAGTATTTTTGGATTTCATTTCTTGATGAATAATGCAGATAACGGTACAGGAATAGCATTCAAAAACTAACTGCGCCTTCTCTGCTATAGTTCAACTGTGAATTTTCCAGATCACATTTTTTTTCCTACAGCATATAAAATAAAAAGTAGGGATGAGCAAGTACCGATACCAAGTATTGGTATTGGTCCAATGCTGGCTTTATTTCATAGTATCGGTACTCGCACCCACTTCAGGCTTTTTTATGATCAGGAACTAGAAATTAGAAAATAGAAGAACTGAAAATTGTCATTAATTTCATGGAATGTTAAGGATAAATGTTGGAATACATAGATCTCTAAAATTATCTGTCGTTTTTTTACGAGAAATTTTATGTATCCAAAAAAAAAAAAAAGTACTAGTGGTATCGGTACTTGGTATCGGTATTGGCGACTATACTGATAAAAAGTGGTATTGAACATCCCTCATTGAAAGTTCAATTAATCAACTAAATTGTGTTATTATAGAAGTTGTTTTTCTGAGCCCAAACAATGCGTGAAGTGACATCGACATGGTGTGTGTATCTCATGTTATGTGAGATATAGCACGTTGGTGTAACGGTGGAGTGAATACAGCCATATATCATAATATCATAATCCCATTCACAATCCCACAGCCCAACTGTACCAACACGGTCGTCTCAAGCGGTCTAAATTTAACGTGGGGCTCATTGCTCAGGCGCGTGGACGTCTTTGTGTGGCTGCAAATGGGAACAACAGCAGAAGTGAACATCTTAATGGTTTGATGCTCCACTGGGGGGTTGCGCATGAATGTTAAGTTCACCCTGGATCTTGAGTCAGACTGTTTTTAAGGACTTTTCCCAAATGCTCAAAAGCAAGGAGTTAGGTGTGCAACAACATTTCCGGGATGTAAAATGGAGATTGTACGGCAGGCCAAGATAAGTAACTGGAGTTAAGTTGGATGGACTTTGTAATGTAGTCATCAAGGGGAAAAAAAACAGAGCACTTCATCATCTTTTCAATCAAGATGAGACGGTCATGCTTCCATAAATTGTCCGTGCGCTTTCATTTCTGCAAAAGTGGTGACCAGTAAACGTAACCACCCGAGAGAAGCTTTCTTCATGCAGGGTTGTTAAAATGATTCATGATCGTTTTTAAGGTGACATGGCTGTATGTAATGTCCTCTGATTATTTGTCATGTTGATAATAGCTTTATGGAGTCACACAAAGGCTGATTGATGTTTGCATCACACGTCCATGTCGCTCCGGATGGGCTTTACATGGTATTAGAAGACATTTCTTCTAATTACTGCTTTGGTTTGACGGAGAAAGCGAAGGTTGTGATGCTAATTAGGTGGGTGTTGAAATAATGATCTCCTCACCTGTCTGATTGTGGCAACAAAAGAGGGAGAAAGAGGAAAGGAGGTGAGCAGCAGGCAGGTGCGCAGCAGCTGCTCACATCTCCGGGCAAACACCGCTTGTTTGTTTTCTTTGGGAAAATATTGTCTGAACACGCCGCTCAGTTTGTTATCAGTTGCTGAAATGACGCATCACATCAATTGCATTGTTCCCTCAATCCCGCAATGACAATGACAATCGACTTCTTGAAGCTTCTGACGTAATATACACTACATATATATATATATATATATATATATATATATATATATATATATATATATATATATATATATATATATATATATATATATATATATATATATATATATATATATATATATATATATATATATATATACACACACATTAGGGATGCATGATAATATCGGTGGCCGATATATAATAACAATAACAGGCTTGCCACGTTGGTCCATCTGTTGTGGTTGTGGCTCAAGTTGTGCTCAACTCCTCCCCTCTCCTATGGTAATGTCGCATATTCGTGACATCATAATGCGTGCAACCTCATGTTGACGGACGATGCATCATGGTGACATGGCAGTCGCCAGTGTGGGGTTTCTTTACTGTGTCTCCCCAAAATGTTACCTTCGCAGTTTTTTTGTTGCATTTTTAAAACATGGCTGTTTTGTTTAGGCAAATTCAAAATGAGTTACTGGTTGATTTTGAAGTAAACAATGTTTCAATTTATTTGTATATGTTAGACTTATAGTAGGATGCGAAAGTACATTTGTATTCAAGATAATTTTGCAAACAATTATCGGCTAACTTATCAGTTATCAACATCGACACTTACTAAAATTATTAGTTTATCAATATCGGTTGGAAATAGTATTATCATGCATCCCTACTATATATATATATATATATATATATATATGTATACCGTCTGTTCTGAGTCCACAAATTATGATTTGATTATTAATTTGCCATGCCCACTTGAATGAATTACCAGCCACACCAGGATGGATGGATGGACGGACAGATGGACGGATGGACGGACGGATGGACGGATGGATGGATGGACGGACGGACGGACGGACGGACGGATGGATGGATGGATGGATGGATGGATGGATGGATGGACGGACAGATGGACGGATGGACGGACGGACGGACGGATGGATGGATGGACGGACGGACGGACGGATGGATGGATGGATGGATGGATGGATGGATGGATGGATGGATGGATGGATGGATGGATAATATCCACACACAGGCAACTGATAAGATCCCATACAAAAGTTGGATTAAGAATTTTGCATTTAAAAAAGCTAATAATACTCAGCTTTGATTGGGTATTAATTTAAGAATATTTTTATTGCTGTTGTCATGGTTGCTTGAATGTGCATTATTTTAAGTGGTTCTGCTTGCCTTTTGGTAAATTTATTCATCTACATGACAAGAAAAATATTTGTATTGAATCGCAATAAAGTGTGCAAGTCACACTAATGTTGTGCATGTTTCAAACACAAACGGGGTAAGAAGAAATGTAAATCGAGTGCACCTTATTTGTGGGATTTTCATGTTTTAAACATTTCTCTAATGCATCCAGTGGCGGTTCCCATCCTCCCCACTCCAAGTTGTGTGTTCCTGATTGGTGAACTGTTTCTTGCTGAGGTAATGAATCTGAGGAAATGGGCAATTAACGCTCAGTGGCTAATAGCAGCCGCAGCCTACACCTTTCGCTAACGTAAAGGAAGGTCAAAGATCTAAAAATTGTTCTTGCTGGAAAGCAGTTTTGGTGCATCAAGACTTTCTTATAATAGTAAGCAGTTAATGATTAGTGGTAATGGTTTTCTTGACTACGGCAAACAGAATCAGTTGTGAGCTTTGCTGTCGACACACAACAGCCTTTTTTCTGAACCCTTTAAGTAGCGGACAGTCGAACGTTTTCCATCACTTTGGCGAGATGAGCCACAGATGTTTTCACGTAAAAGCATCGAACCGTTTATCTTTCACCGTGACCGTGTTTCCTTACCTTTGACCCTTGTTGTCCTTTGGTAACCTTAACCAAGTGGTAACCTCTCGCCGTGTCATGTCCATCCCAGAGGAGGCCACAACCACAAACTCTCCAATCTCCTCCATCATTTTCATCAGCATCTTTCTCTTTTAGCAGCACCAAAGCAATAAATCTCATTTGGTGCATGCTGCTATTTGATTTCATTACATGATTTAGTAAAGCTTCTGTTTTGTGTTGCCAATACAGGAGCGTCATTAATCTTGTCAATTTGTCTCTCTTGTTGTCACTACGCTTCTTTGAATACAATTTGAAAACGTGATGCTAGAAGTGATTTGGTGAAGAGTGTTGTCTTATACATATTTTATATTATTTTCATTGTACATGCAGGTGTTTTATTTATTTGTTTATTAGGTCTTTTCTTGACTTGTGCTCAGGCCATTTGATACACTGAGAGTGTCTTCCTGTTAGCAAAGTTAATTTGATGGCTTAAAAAAAAAAAATCTTGGTACCCCTTTTCTATCATCTGTAGGAAGGAAGTAATGTTCATGTTACTTCTGGGAGGTTTGCCATCCCCCTCTTAACTGCATGGAGGCTTCCCCAGCTCTGCATGATCCTTTAGTCAGTTATGGGTCATGCCTCCTCCTCATGCATAGTTAGAATTTAATTTGCTGCGATGAAAGGACTAGGAGACGTTGATTGAAATTTTGCCCTTTGGGAATTTGGGCCTTTTGTTTCACGTAGGTCCTGACAAGTTATTTCCCAGTTCCCTAATTGGTGCCTGCTTTGTTTCACATCCAATTTACAACTATGAGTGAAACAAAGAAGGACATTTGTGTCCTCGTGGATGTGTGACTACTGCAGATCTAGATGGGAGGAATAATAGTATTCATCCATCAAAACATTTTTCATACTGCTTAATATCCTCACTTGGGTTACAAGGTGAGCTGGAGCCTATCCTAGCATAAATACAAAAGGTTGAAAGTTTCTTAAATGATATAATATGCAACACAGAACTGTGAAAAGCTCATAGGCTACAATTAGCTTTGCTGTTTTATTGTTTTATTAATCAATTTACAGGTTTGGCCAAATTTTAACTCAACTCAATATGCACATGCAGTGCCTATAGAATATAGAGTAGTCTGCTCGCGAGTCGCGAGATGGGAGTCACAAGATGGCCGCCCTGTGACCTCAACAGCCTGCATGGCTATCAGCCATCCAGTCCTTTATTTAGGTCAGCGTAAGCAACCTCACTAGCCTAAACATGGTATGTGATTAATATTGCAATCTGTCAATGAATCAATGCTTATTTTTAGAACCTTTCATACTTTAAACCAGTGGGGGCACATAAAACATACTATTGGAAACTATTAGGTCAGGTTATACAATCTCACTAGCCTAAACCTGGTATGTGATTAATATTGCAATCAGTCAATGAATCAATGCTTATTTTTAGCACCTTTCATACTTAAAATGGAAGTCAAGTTTAAAATTTTCTTTACAACATGTTATGTATAGCTCACTAGTCTGAACACAATATTCTGATTAATATTGTGTTTGTGGAAAATGAATTAAGCAGCAAAATCCGCCCGTTTTTTTTTTTTTTTTTATCCATCTCAGGTAACGACAAATCACGGCTCAGTTTGCGAACGTCACATGACCAAAGTCGCAAAACAGATGAGCCATGATTGGTCGTTACCAGAACCGCAAGCAACTGTGATGTCAGAATCAGTCGACAAAAAGTGGCAAAATGGCTGCCATGAAATGGAGAGAAACAGGTGGATTTTTTTTCCGGCTTAATTCATATTCCACAAAGACAATATTAATCAGAATGTCATGTTTAAACCAGTGGAGGCACATAAAACATACTATTGTAAACTAACTACATACTAAAGAAAAGAAAACAAAAACAAAACCTATGACTGTGCACAGTGAGTGTAAAATTAGAAATGAAACAATCTATAATTTGTTGTTTTCACCATCTGCTGATGTTTACATTTGAGAGCCACCGACTGGCTAATCACTGCTGTCACGAGATGTTTTCTCAAAGCAGGATAACGTCTCAGAGTCTGCGTGACGTGAACGATTCTTGCTCCCGCCGACAGACCCCTGGGAGTTCTTCAAACTTCATTTGTACTTGCATCTAACCCCTAAGGAGATGTTCTATTAGATTTGTTGATGACTGATGAACACGGTACATTGGATCTTGTGCTCTTCTATTCTCTTTCAGCTAATCGGATTACATTATGGTCTAATGGATTATTATGTTAAGGTATGCAGCGTAGTAAACTGAGCAAACTACCTGATTGGGTTTTGCTGGAAAGTGATCAGATAAATCATAATGCTGCCCTTGATACAGGAAATGACTTTATTTCCTACTAACACCTTATTGCTTTGAAATGGTGATCTTTATTCGATAAATGTTGATCGTCTACTGTGATGTGATGCAACAATATTGCATAGCGGCATGGGAGACACTTTAAAATGTTATGATCAATAATGGCTTTCATAAGTGGAATTATATCTCCATATGGAACTTTTTAGCTAATTGAATCCTGGTAGTGAACAAGTCCCATAACTGTTGCTTAATAACAAGTGGTGTTGTCATGATAGCTGATGATTTTGGTTTTATTGTGGTGATTATTTTACTGTATGGATTCTAATTGGTGCTGCCAAAGTTAAAGCGTTAACTATTTAATTCATAACAAAAATGGTTGCATTAATCATGTTTTAATGCAGATTAACCACACTATTAATTTTGACTGCAGATGATCCTTTAGCTGACAGCGGATGGTTACGTTAAATGTAGCACACGTTGTTTGAGCAATAAATATAACTACATTCATTAAAGTAAAGCATTCAATAAATGTTTATGTATCGTATTCAGAATATTTGTCCATGTCAAACTTTTGGGTTCATTTTTTTTTTTATAGTTTTAAATTATGCAACTAATTAGCTGATTGGAAAAAGAGGAGGATGAGGATGTGCAGTGGATAAAACATATTGAACACGTCCTCATAACATTAAATGTCAGGGAAAAAATTAACACATAATAGGTGCTCTTTAAATTTGGCGGGCAAAAAATGTTGTTAAAAAGGCCTTTTTAATTAAGCGCTTAATCTATTCGTGATTAATCAAAATTCTAAGATGTGATTAAACTGATTTAAAAAAATGTAATTGTTTGAAATCTCTAATTGTAATGGAACAGATTTGATGTGCATGAACGGCGTGTTGGGCAATTAAAATTTGTAATCATAATTAATCGCATGACTTCAATAGTTAACTCACGATTAATCACACATTTTATTTGTGTTCTAAATGTTCAATAAAATGTACAATAACATATTTTTCACTAAGTTTTCATACTCTCTTTAACATAAAAATGTTCAACTAATAGAAATATGGCTGCATCTTTTATTCATTGACACAGTAATTTCATAATGATTCATGAAATTGAGTTAAAATTAAAAAGATGTATTGTAAAGTAAAAATGAGTGCGATATTGCTTTGTGTTGAAGTCATTTTTCTGCCACTAGATGGCATAATTGCATTTTTAAGCGCTATCTATCTTGACTCCAGTCTCCACAAATATATGCATTCTTATTAAATTTATTACTGCTAAATTTTGCCGTGGACATGTCTGCTGTATTGCAACTGGATTCCCCAGTACAGTGTGGTCATTAATTAAATTTAAAAAAATTGTCATGTTAAAGAACCTTTAAATTAACTCAAAATTAATGCACTAATTTTGACACCAATTTTTGTATGAAGCTTAAATGTTCATGTTTTATATTGCCATGCTCATGCTAATAATGCATCCAAGAGCGTGTCCATTACGTTGTGTGATGATTTTACACGTGCTTCCATCATCCTCCATGTCTGTCTAATCAGTGGAAAACAATCAGCATCGCTGTTGATTACTATGGTTATTGATTGGTCTGCTGCCTTTTCCAATGACTCGTTTCCAAGGACACATGCACAGCGTGTTGACCTTGGCAAACAGACGCCTCTGTGCTAACAGCAACCAAGCAAGACTAGTGAAGAGAGCTTGAATAACAACCTGCTTCTCTGTCGATTGTGATGTTGTGCGCGTGTCTCGCGGCTTGCGTGGTGATTCTTAGCGAGCACATGAGCTCATTGCTGGTAAATCTCTGTCCAAGCGAGCATTGAGCTAATTGAGTTGCCGTCTTTGTCTGGGACAACAGAAAGGGCGTCCCACCCTAGCAGCCCCCGACCGACTAAGCACCTCCAGACGCACTTTGGTTTGTGCGGCATCTCATAGATATTGCGATGAGCCTCCGTCCCCTTTGTCCTTCCGCAGATAATATACGAGGGAAAAAATGGACGCGCGGGTCATTATTATTATTACCTCTGGCATCATAACAAGGTCAAACAAGTGTGCCGTCATTGTGTTTGTTTTCTAGTGTTTTTTGCATCCACTCAGAGGTAGAAAATTGTAAACATGAGGCCTAAGAGGCCTCTTGTTCAAACACACGTCTGCCTGCAAAATTACACACTCACCTACTTTTGAGAATTACATTGTGGCAGGTGCAGCTCAGCATCAACAGTCGGATGGTTGTAATGGTTCTGCTTATGATGGTAATATAACAGGAAAATGCAGTTCCAGGAATAATTTACAAACATTGATATGCCATTTCGTAGAAAAACATTATTTGTGCTATAAATCTTACATGGCCTGAGGAACTAAAACGTCACTTTTGCATCATTTCTGGGGGAAGGTAATGGGTCATCACGTTTTTGAAGACCAAAGATATTATTTGCCTTGAGAAGTCAGCTTGATCCATTCAATTAATTAAGTCTGATTACTTGCCTTCCTTTGGCTTCAGTCCTGGAGAGAAATTGAATTTTGACTGATATGAACAAGTTGTGTTGCTTAGACATGGTGGCTTCAAGCCAATAAATATGCTGTGATTCCATCTGGTTAGCAACTGGGAGATTCTAGTTGTTTTTATCTCTAGAAATAAATCGTTATTGTCATTTGCTTGCTGATTTAGGAAAATGATTTAGCCAGTTTTCCACTGTGATAAGGGTCGCGATTACCAAGATAATACTGCCCTCTTAAGGTTGTAATTGGCATAATTAGAGGCCAGCTATTTTTGTCTTTTCCCCCCAAAATGCCTACAAAACACAATCATATATACACAATCATACTCTTGCCAAATTGAAATGAAGTTTATCAAAAATTATCTGAGTAGAAGCAATAATTTAACATGTTGTCATTTTCACTATTTCTATTTTGTTTGGTAGATATTACCTTTTTGCCATTATCCTCTATATTGGCTGTAACTGAAAAAAATATATATTTTCTGGGTTCATAAAATCAAATTAATGTAAATTGTTATAATTCATCCCCCATGAGGCACAACAGCAACCTTTGTTTTGTTTTTTGTTTTGTTTTTCCAGCCCAGCCAGGTACACTTTCAACAAAAATGGTTGCAGCCACCTTGAGTGAATCACAATCTTTCAGGAAGGAACATTTTATCCATCAATCCAGCCTCCTGTCATCCAAGTCCTGTGAAATTAAATCAATGTCTGAAACCAGAGCTGAGGCCTGAATTGCACCAACAGAAATAGAAAATCTAGTTTTGCTGTCTGCTAATGACATTAGCGCGCTCCCTAAATGGTCGCCCACTGTCGTCAAAGGGGATCATAGCAGGGATATAATTACAGGACGAACACTTGCATCTCAATTTTCCCGTAAAACATATAGCTGATGTGATGCAGCTCCTTATGGATTTAGCTTTACGAGCATATATACCACCCCCTTTCCTCTGGCAGGCAAATGATTCGTTTCTCCTCGGTATCATGTGATCTGGTGTAATTAAACTTCTCAAGGTGAATACAAGGACGATCGGAAACCACATGATTATCGACCACATGAGAAATTCATTAAAAGAGCTGCCGAAGTGTCATTTGAGGCCTCCTTTCAATTTCCGCTAACTGAATGGAGGAGAAGGTGGGGGGAAAGCTTCTGATTTAAAAGCAATCCATTCAAACCATAGGTTATATATACATATATATTAGGGTTGTCAGGTGATTATTTTTTTTAACATAATTAATTGCATGACTTAAATAGTTAACTCACAATTAATCGCAAATTTTACATCTGATCTAAATGTACAATAAAATGAACAGTAAAGTTTCATACTCTTGTCAACATAAATATGGAAAAAAATATTAAAGAAATATGGCTGCATCTTTTAGTCATAAAATTGAGTTAAATTTAAAAAGATGTACTGTACTGTAAAAATAAATATATTTTTTTGTCCTTTCGGATCATTTGCAACATTGACATCCGAAAGAAGGGCTGACGGGTAGAAGCCATGGCGTATTTTTTTTTCCTGCCACTAGATGGCATTATTGCATTTGAAAGACATTGGTGACTCCTCAGTGCATTTTTCTTCTCATATTAACTCGTATTAACTCGTTCGTTCCCGGCTGTCCTACTGGATTTTGACTGGTTTTGCAAGGCCCACAGAATATTGTGTTCTATTGCTATAAAAACATGGAACCTATCAAAAGAAAGATTAAAGTGTCTTCTGTCAACAGGAAAACAACTATATTTCTATCTGTTTCCGTTTTGCAGCAATTAGCATTAGAATATAGCTAAGTTTAATCAATTTTCACAAATCTAATTAGGATTGTGAGTATTTTATCTTTTTTTCAACATGGCCCTGGTTGATCTCCTTTGCTCTGCTGCCACCTGCTGTCTGTTTGTGTAATAACTACCATTTTTTTCAACCATTCTTTACAGTTGAGAGGCTGCATCAAAGCCTTATGTATGCTCTAGCATAAAAAACAAAAAACAAAAAAAAAAACGTGTAAATTCATCTTAGGGACACTTAAAACATTTTTGAAAAAGCGTATTTATAAGTTTTTGGGAGCAAATGAGTTAAGAGCTAATCTTGAACATGAAGTAACTTGTGAAATTCTGCACATTTTTAAAACTTGAAAAATATAACTTGACTCTCCACAAATATATGTATTATTATTAAATTTATCACTGCTAAATTTTAAATGTTGACATGGACGTGTCTGCTGCGTTGTGACTGGAATTCCCCCAGTACAGGCTTTCCAAGTAAGGGGCGGTCATTAATTGCGCGTTTAAAAAAAAAAAAAAAAAAAAAAACTCATTAACTTTGTCATGTGTGCTATCCAGGGGCTAAAGGATTGTACTTCCCTCAGAATGAGTACAAGGAGACGATTTATGTTGGCCAGGCAGCAGGGAGCTGGGTCCTCCAGGTGCACGCCATGTTGGACAGCGAGTCTGAGAAGCCGCATTTCTACCTCTGCTGGTCAAGATCGATTAAGCGGCCAGGCTACAGCACCTGGTTTGACATGGACGCCAACACTGGAGTGCTGTCCTTGAACAAAACCCTGGAGGAGAATGACTTTGCCTCGCTATGTGAGTGCCATACACGTTCACGTTATTGTAGGAGCCCATTGTTGTGACGATGTCAGGTATCCTCTACATAAGATTCAATTAGATTGACTACGCTCTACCCATACTGATAAAAGAGTTTCATCATCAGCAAGAGGTCTGTTAGAGATTAAAATTCCTCTGTTTTCTCTCTCTCTGTCTCTTTCTCAATCCTATCAGATAAACCTTCATGGTCTGTGAAGAAGTTGTCACTCTATGTTATGGTGCTACCGAATTTCACCAAGAAGTCCTGGTGCGTCACGAGAAATACCCCTCGGATCATCCTGGACTTCGTTAATGCCACGATGCCGCAATGCGCGCAGACAGATATGAAAGAGCTATGCTTCCCTCATCGAGACAACGCCAGACCACACATCATGGAGAACAGATTCCCTGGGGCAGTCATGCAGCTGCGACGACTCACCAGACTCAACGTGTGCCCCAACTACACCATCTCTTACAGTGTGGAATCAGGTTAGAGACTTACAAAAAGTACTTAATTATGGTTGTACATTGGCAGGTACAAAGATAGTTATTAGTTACCTTCACATGTGCTGCTTTTTTTGTGTGTGTTGACCCGAGACCAGAGGTTGGCAACCTTAAATACTTAACGAGCCATTTCAATGATATGTATTTAAAAAAAACTATAGTGTGTCGGAGTCTTGCGCTTATAAAATCAGTAAACTGTTACAGAGAACACAAAACGTAATTTCTGCATCAACAGACACGTTTTGAACTCTGAAAAGACGCTTCCATTCAAATAAATAATTCAGTGTCTATTCTTCCCATATGTAAAAAAATATGGTTCCTTGCACTTATGAAATAAGCAAACTGTTTAAGAGAACACAAAAATGAATATCAACATTAATATAAACATTTTGAAGATGCTTCCATTCAAATAAATCATTCAATGCTATTTGTGTCCTCATAGTCAATTAAATTAATAAAGCCAAAAAGTCTTTGAATTAAAAAGGACTATTTCACTTAACAATACAATGATAGTCAGTTAGAATATTTATTGTATCTGGTTCATGTAATTTTTGCCTCTGATCAGATGCTGGGTCACCCATCCCAAGGGGTTGGGTATGCCACAAAACTTTACATCCAGATCTCCTCTACTTACTGTAAATAAAAGTTAAAAAACAAACAAAAAAAACGTAGTAAGGTTTATTCCATGTTGCATGTCACATTTCTGTTTAGAGCAAGCTAACGTTGCTTTGACACTGATGTTGGGTCACAATATTAGAATTATAATTGATACTATGCCTGCATAAAGTACCTCAAAAGCAATATTAAGAGCCAAAACCAAAAACAGTAAAAGCAATGGAATCGTAAATGGCAAATCATGGAGCGTCATTGTTTGTACTTTTACCAAATCAAAATAATTTGAGCCAGTGCAGGAAGCAAAATGTTTCCACATCTAATACACTCTGACTTAATCCCCAATATTGACAAACCACATCTTCCTCAGTGTAGTCTAAACAGTGGTGTATATTTCCTCTTGTTCTAACAGAGGCGCCTGCACCCTTCGCTGTGAATCAGAACACGTCGGAGATGGTTGTGACTGCTTCTTTAGACCGAGAAGAAAGTGAACGTTACAGACTCTTGCTGGTTTGCACAGTTAGTACAGAGACCGCCATCACGACGCTGGACACTCCTCTGGATGTTTATGTCAATGACGAGGACGATAACGCACCATATGCGAATGGAACCGACACAGCGGACATTATCATCAGCTTCAATCGGACTAAAGTAAAAAACAACAAAAGACCGAATGTCAAATGATATTTACAGAAATGCTGATTCATCTCATTTGTCTCTTTCCAGGGTGGTGCTTACGGCTCATTGTCAGTTTTTGACAGGGACTTGACCTCCATCTATTCCACAGACCAGAGTCACAATAAGTATATTGAGACCTTGCTCAACACCGATCCTTGGACCAGAGAGACTTTTGATGTAAAACGTAGCTTCAGTGAAAAGAAAGCTGCTTATAACGGCGTCAGAGAAACCATTCATAACTATCGTAAGTAATCCCATCAACGCAACCTCATCTTTTTCAGAACAGATGTTTGAGAAGAAAACCTGTAATGTGTCGCTTTTAGAACTGATCCTTAAGAGGAGTCTGCTCGTGACGGAGAATCGCAGCGTGCAGCTGGACTACCTGGTCAATGACACCACCTATCCTGGTCTAGATGGAACTGTGTTGCTTCACTTCAATGTCACCATCTTACCGGTCCACATCCGATTTGAGAACATCACGCATATATTCACACTCACACGGAGAACTTCAATTTATGCTCAGGTACGCAAATTCAACTACAAGCGAATGTGGACATTTTTATTTATTTTTTTCCAGACACAAAGCCAACCTAAATTGGCAATATTGTGGTGTGTGTGGGTTTTTTTGTGGCAATGCTTTCAGCATTCCCACATATTATTCTGCTTTTTATTCTCCACACTTTTTTCTGCCATGTAATAACTCCCACATAATATTTCCGATTTACACCGTTCAAATTTCAACTTACTTCAAAAATTCACGCCATCTTAGGATTATATCTTCTGATTTCACAGTACTTACAGTATTCACGCAATTTAATGTTCAATATCAACTTTTCTCCATTCATTTTCAATGGGACTGACAATGAACTTTGAAGTCCCGCTTTCCACGCCCACTTCCATACATACAACTTATCATCATTACAAGCTCTGTGATACTGCAGAGTGGTGAACTTGGTCAAATGCATTATCCAGTAACCAGGAGGTCATGGGTTTGAATCCCACCTCTGACTGTACATTGCAAATGTATCCATTGCAATTATGCTAAGTGATTACATGTACTTTTCCATCCAAATGAATGGCGGGTACTGCATACCTAGGTGGCAATATTGCGTGAATTTTATTTTATTGTATTGCATTTTTCCATTGGATATCATTATATCAATTTTTCAATCTAAATGAATGGAGGGTACTTTCAGATAACACTTTTATATATAAATAGGCCATTAGCCATGATTTTCAACAAGCCAAGTAGGCTTACATGGTAAATACTTGCCTGGCATTATGGAGACATGCCAGTGCGTTGGTTCAAATCTTGCTAGGAAAATATTTTATTAGCATTCAGCTTTCAGCATTCACATGGAATTTCTGAAGTAATTTGACTTTCTCTAGTTTTGTTTGGAATTTGGAATTAGGGTTCGATCCACTACCTCGTCTGAAGTTTGACTTTAGTTGTGATGATGGATTGTTTAAGCTGCCCATTTTCCCCAGTTTTCATTACACTCTGATGAGTCAATTACTTTGTCAACAAAGTTACCCTGGTGCTTTCTTCTAGACAGGACAACATTTATTACTAGACTGAATTAGGATGAAGAGGAGATTGTTAAAGCAAGGTATCAGAAATTTCAATGGATGCCGTGAGCTAGCATAGCTTTTATTATATTATTAATGTTGGGAATCCATAATATTTTAAATGTTGTGGTTTTCAGGGCTGATACTCATTATTGGTAGTTGAGGAGGCCGATAACTGATATTGGAGCCGATGTTCATTTGATGTGGGTTCAAACGTTCAATTTCCCAACACTTGACTAACTGCTATTCATTTTAATGTACTATAGATGTTTTAATTACTCAGCACTTTCAGTTATATTTTTTATGTGTGAAAGGTGCTATATAAATAAACTTTGATTTGATGATCGTTGTTTAAAATTTCTTAAAAGTTAAATGAAAATATAATTTTTCTAACGTAAAGTTGTACAAAATGTCACTATAATTGAAATTGTAATCTTTCACTTATTTAAGTTCAAAAAAACAATAAAGGGCAAACTCAGCGCAGCTACTGGCCAGCAGGTTACCAGTGCGAGTACTCAAAGAGAATTTAACATCTCAAAATACCCCAGTTTGCTCATCGGCTGTTGGATTTTTAAATATATCTGATGCTGATTTGTGTTAAAATGTTGAAAAAAGGCTCAGATAATTGGCCTGGCCGATAATCGGTCTGTCATTATTGTTGTTCGGTATGTCACAACGGATGTGACGTGTAATGTTGTTGTGTTGTTCCGACAACATGATAGAATCTGACCAAAAGTGTACAGTGTCACTATATTGCATTATGCTTATTTGCCCAAATGTATTTCATAAAGGTCCACCTCAGTAAATGAGACATTAAAATTGCCTAGTACATAACTGTGGTAAATTAAAAAAAAAAAAAAAAAAAAGAAAAGCTACTTAGTTGAGTGCTTCTTGCTGTCCAAAATCTGCCTCTGCCCTACTTGAAGAAATATATTCATCATCCACTCCTTTGTTGACACTTGATCAGAGCGGAAGCACTTTTTCAGTTTCACTTCTTGTAAAGCCTGCCCCCTGCTGACTCAACGTCAAACAAAACAAAACATAACAAAAAAAAACAACTTCTTTTTGGGTACAACATGACCTGCCTGTCACCGGTCAATCGCAGGCCAAATCTAAAAGTGACATGAAATCCTCTTTGACCCCTTTTCAGGTTGGTAGAGTCTGCGTGGAAAACTGCCAGCAGTTTGATGGCTTCAGTGTCACATACCAGCTCAAGGTTCCTGATAAGAACATCTCCGCTGACGAGCTGTCCTGCTATTCAGCCATAAGTATCGCCCAGGCACCTGACGAAATGTGGGGACTCCTCTACGTGAACGACTCCGAGCCTCTGCGACGATCCGAGTGCCAGGATCTGCAGTACATTGTTGTGGCTCAGACTGCGCATGCACAGTCGGAAACCAGCACTCAGATCCAAATCATTCTGGATACTGAAGGTGGAATACCAGAAAATGCTTCTCAATGCAATCTCTATGGGAAGTCCACTCTAAAAATGTTTGGGTCAAAGTAACCCAATTGTGGATCAAAAATGGACCGATCCACTTTATGGGTCAATTTCACCCAACTTGGGGTAAAAAATTGGGCCATTTTGTGTAAAACAAGCCAGAAAGTTGGGTCAGATCTTGAAATTTGGTCAATAAATTTGGTCAAATCTTTTGACCAAATTGACCAAGAAGTTGGGTCAGATCCTTGTTGGGTCAAACTAACTGACAAAAATTGGGTCATTTTGTGTAAAACATTTTGTGTTTTATACAATTTGGGGTCAAAAAAAAATTGGGCCATTTTGTGTAAAACAACCCATAAAGTTGGGTCAGATCCTCAAATTTGGCCAATAAACTTGACCAAATGTATTGGGTCAATTTGACACAAGTTGGGGTAAAAAATTGGGACATTTTGTGTAAAACAACCCAGAAAGTTGCGACAGATCCTCAAATTTGGCCAATAAATTTGACCAAATGTATTGGGTCAATTTGACCCAAGTTGGGGTAAAAAATTGGTCCATTTTGTGTAAAACAAGACCAAATCTGAGGATCTGACCCAACTTTCTGGGTTGTTTTACACAAAATGCCCCAATTTTTTGTCTCATTATTGGGTCAATTTGACCCAACAAGGATCTGACCCAACTTTTTGGGGTGTTGTATACAAAATTACTTTTTTTTTTTTCCTGAAAAACAACCTCTAAAGTTTGGTCAAATTGACCCAAATTTTTGACCAAACTGTTTTTAGAGTGTAGTTTAAGTCCAATAATTTTGTTTTACGCACACATCATTTCATGTCTGTCCTGCTTTTCTCCACCATTGTTTAGAATTACGTATTTTTATATCATGCTGTTCCTCTCTTCTCAGTGCATTTAGGAAAGTATGCTTTGTGCCTGTTTCATGTAGTAAACCAGGACAGTCAGCAGTTCCTGTCCTGCGCAGAAAACAGACATCGAGGAGACTGCGAGTCCACCCGAGGCCTGGGGGCAACTAAAGGGAGATGCCAATGGAGGCAAGGCACTGAAAAAGGTCATTTAAATATATGCAGTAGCTAATAACAATGAAAAAAAAGAATGATTGTCATAGAATATTCAACACACAATGCTATTTAAATACAAATTATATAAATAGTGTTATTATTACAGGAATTGTAGAAAACTACTCGACCTGCTCCCCAGACCTGCGCACATGTCCAGACAGCTTTTGCGATGCAATTGAAAGCAAAGATACATCAATATGCCCGCAAGACTGTACGAGTAAGTTGTGCTATGATTCTTTTTTTTTCTTTTTTGATGAACATGGGAGATTCTAACTGCATGCTTATGTGTGTGTGTGTGTGCGTGTGTATATTTGTAAAGAGGAAACCGTCACCGGTGGTCATGAACTCGGCCTGAGGAACGGCATCCAGGCTGGCTACGGGACCTGTTACTGCTTAATGGAGAGATGCTTCTGTGAAAAGGAAGATATTGAGGGTGAGTTGTCTATTCTTTTTTTTTTTTTTTTTTTTGATGAAAAAGAAAAACCGATAAAATGGTGAAAATTTGAAAAGTAATGTTTTAACAAGCAGGTTAATGGAAATTATTTTTTAATTGTTATGCTAATATTTTCTGTTTTACTGCAAATGATTATCGGCTTGATCGTTTATCAGCCTTCTTGACTACTAATAATCTGTATCGGTCTATCACTAACATTAGCATACCAAAATTGTTTCTTTCCTACTAACCCCACATTTCTACTGTTCCCCCCCAGAGGGTCTCTGCGACGACATGTGTAAGACGGTCATCGCCACGGTCCTGCTCCTCTCCTTCATCGTTTCCATCCTCCTCTCTTCATACTTCATCCACCGCTACCACAAGAACTCACCCAAGCCCCCAATAGCGTCCGCTGAGATGACATTCCGCCGGCCGGCGCAGGCCTACCCCATCAGCTTCCCTGCTAACAACCTGCGAAGAGGCTCGCAGGAATCCATCGAGACCGACACCTTTAAAATACCCGTGAGCTGCTTCCCACCCCGCGTGTTTTGATGTCTGACCTTTTGAGATATCATATGGGACATCATGTTCATATCCTTTCAACAGGAGGATCCCAAATGGGAATTCCCTCGTAAGAACCTCGTGCTTGGCAAGACTTTGGGAGAGGGAGAGTTTGGGAAAGTTGTCAAAGCGACAGCATTCAGACTGAAAGGAAAAGCAGGTTACACTACAGTTGCTGTGAAAATGCTTAAAGGTAAGAGAGATCAAACCGCAGCAGATGTTGCTAAATTATGATGCATTAACCACGTCCATCCATCAATTTTCTATATCGCTCGTACTTTTTAGGTCATGCAACATAATGAAATGAGTCCAGTCACTTTCACACAAATTGGCAATCAAGAGTCTTTAATTGACTTAAAGAACACATGCAATTTTGTAACGTGTAAAGTGCTTTCCAACCATCTTTACACTTTACAAGGATAGAAATTGAGCACATGCCTCCACCTAGAATACATAATCAACCACATCTAACATGTTGGGCGCTAAAAAATTACGACAGAAGGCTTTATTACTAATTCAAGTTGATTGTAAGGGCAAGAAAGAGCAATAATATTTTGTCAAACTTGTTCCACACCTCTACAACGTTCATTGATTTTTTTACTTTAACCTTTATTTAACCATGTAAAAATGTTTGAGAACTAATTCTCATTTACAAACATAACCTGGAAATTGATATTAGAGTTGTTGCAAAATTCTTCTCACTAATGAGCAAGTAGAAAAAAAGAGATGGTGAGAAAACAACCCTCATTCGACTCACTTTTGATTGTACAGAAGAGGATTAGAGCCAGTGAAGACAGAAATAAAGGTTGGCAGGATTCCCAATTCATTCTCATAATTCTCACTTTAAATTCTAAATTCTGACTTTAAAGTGAGACATTTGACTTTAATCTCAGAATTCTCACTTTAAAGTGACTTCTGATTATGACTTTGAAGTCAGAATTCTGAGATTAAAGTCAGAATTCTGACTTTAAAGTGATTCTGACTTTATTACTTCTACTATTATTCTCACTTTAAAGTCAAAATTCTGTGATTTAAGTCAGAATTCTGAGACTAAAGTCAGAATTATGACTTTAAAGTCAATCAGAATTGTTACTTTAAAGTCAGAATTTTGACTTTAAAGTGAGATTTCTGTCAAAAATGTTTTTTTCCTTCTTCACTGGCTTAATCTTCTTCCATATGATTGACACTGTTAGAGAGATGTTCATGGAGAGTTAAAAGGGAAGTCAACCCAAAAATGTTCTTGACAATATTATGTTGTATGAACCCCCTCTAGTGTAAACATGGTATTCTGATTGGTATTGTGTTTGTGGCATACAATAAAGCAACAAAATCCAGCCGTTTTTTTTTTGTTGTTGTTTTTTTTTTACCATCTCAGGGGCGGTCATTTTACCACTTTGCTGATTTTGCTGCTTTATTCATATTCCACAAGCACAATATTAATCAGAATGCTGTGTTTAGACTAATGGTGGGATTTTTACGTGTACTTAATGTAGATTGTGCTCCGAGGTGATCACTGATTATTCTCCATGGTAGAAAACGCCTCCCATAGTGAGCTACGGGACCTGTTGTCAGAATTCACTTTACTCAAGCAAGTGAACCATCCTCACGTCATAAAGATGTACGGAGCATGCAGCCAGGATGGTAGGACCTCAGCAGAGCTCCTCGGTCACAGCCGGTGTTGCAGTGTGAAGACTGTGTTTCTCTGAATAGGTCCATTGTACCTGATCGTCGAATATGCCAAGTTTGGCTCACTTCGCAACTTCCTTCGCGAGAGCCGGAAAGTTGGCCCGAGCTTCATGGGAATGGACGCCAACCGAAACTCCAGTTATTTGGAGAACCCAGACGACAGGGCGCTCACAATGGGTGACCTGATCTCCTTTGCGTGGCAGATATCCAGAGGGATGCAATATTTAGCTGAAATGAAGGTTTGACTTCTTTTTTTTGATTGTGTATCTTCATGATATATTGTGATTAACCGTTCTGAGATTGTTTTGCCCCACAGCTTGTTCACAGGGACCTTGCAGCACGAAATGTGCTCGTAGCAGAGGGAAGAAAGATGAAAATCTCCGACTTCGGCCTCTCCAGGGACGTGTACGAGGAGGACTCTTATGTTAAGAGGAGCAAGGTGAAGAGAAAACACACATTTGAAACATTTCATTATAATCTCTGAATTCACTTCAACATCTTGTGGTATCTTTTGTGAAGGGTCGAATACCTGTTAAATGGATGGCGATAGAGTCCCTGTTTGATCACATTTACACAACGCAAAGTGACGTGTGAGTACAGTCATCATTTTGACATTTTCAAATGAATAAATCACTCTTTATTATTAAAGATATTACGCCGAATGGTGTGTTTCTTCTTCCGTCCAGTTGGTCCTTTGGTGTGCTCTTGTGGGAAATCGTGACATTGGGTGGTAATCCATACCCGGGGATTGCACCTGAACGCCTCTTTAACCTGTTGAAGACTGGCTACAGGATGGAGAGACCGGAGAACTGCTCCGAGGAAATGTGAGCTCTCCTTTTTGTTATGGCTACAAGTGCAATACAGCACCCACAGCACTCTGCGGGGAAATCAAATAATATTTACGCAACTGCAACAATATTTCCTCTGCAGGTATAACCTGATGGGCCGATGCTGGAAACAAGAATCGGACAAGAGGCCGACATTCTCCGACATCAGCAAAGAACTGGAAAAGATGATGGTTAAAAGTCGGGTATGGTGAAGCATTACCAATCACTCACTTTTTCACTCACACAAGCTTACATGTGTGAGTGAGTGAAAAGATATGAAAGAGCTATGCCGCGGGAGTGACGTCATGCAGCCGACAAATTCGCCCGCACCCGTATGCGACACGCCCCCCGCCACCCCCCGCTCTGTGACAGAAACATCCCGCTGTTGACAAAACAATCACAAAATGGCAAAATACAGGCTTAGGGGTTCGGAAAAAATCACCACCACACAATAACAGAAGCCCAGAGGTGTAGACTGAGAAGGAGTTCATTTGTATACATCCTGTATTTATATAGTGCATTTTCCTGAGTGAAAACGGAATACCCTGCCTTTAAAGGGCACAAATATTGTTTAAATTTATTTAACTCGTTTGCGCCCAAAAATGTATAAATAGGTTATATTTTAAATAATGCCATGCTCCCAAGTACGTATTTATACGTTTTTTATGTGTGTTTTTTTATGCTAGAGCATGTAGAAGGCTTTTGATTCAGCCTCTGAACTGAAGAGAATGCTCAAAGCAATGGTCAGCAGGTGGCAGCAGAGTATAAGAGATCAACCAGGGCCATGTTGCTATAGACTCTTTTCCCCACTCTTTTAAACAGATTTGTGAATAATCATGAAACTTAGCTATATTCTAATGCTAATTGGTGCGAAACGGAAACAGATAGAAATATTTTTTTTTTCCGGATGAAAGAAGAGACTCTAATTTTTCTTTTGGTAGGTTCCATGTTTTTAGAGCCATAGAACACAATATTCTCTGTGCCTTGTAAAATCAGCCATAATCCAGTAAAACAGCTGAGAATGAAGGGGGTTGCTTTTGTGAAAATGGTTGGGAGTTAACGAGATTTTAAAGGGGAAGTCAACCCCAAAATGTTCTTTACAATTATGTGTTCTATGCCACTACTCTAAACATCCATCCATCCATCCATCCATCCATCCATCCATTTTCTTGACCGCTTATTCCTCACAAGGGTCACGGGGGCTGCTGGCGCCTATCTCAGCTGGCTCTGGGCAGTAGGCGGGGGACACCCTGGACTGGTTGCCAACCAATCGCAGGGCATACTCTAAACATGGCATTATTATTATTATTATTATTATTATTATTATTATTATTATTATTGAGTTTGTGGGATGTGAATAAGCAGCAAAATCACCCATTTTTATGCATCTCAGGGGGCGGCCGTTTTGCCACTTGCTGCCGACTAAAAATGACATCACAGTTGGGCTCAGGTAATGACCAATCACGGCTCACCTGTTACCTAAAGGTAAGTCGTCACGGTAACAGGTGAGCCGTGATTAGTCATTACTTTAACCCTGAGTGAATGTGAAGCCATTTTCAGTCGAAAGATAATGGCAAAATGGCCGCCCAATGGATATTGTGGATTAGCTCATATTCCACAAACACAATATTAATCAGAATGTTGTGTTTAGACAGGTGGGGGCGCATACAGCATATTCTTGTAAAGAACATTTTTGGGTTGACTTCCTCTGATAATACATTTTGAACTGAAATAAATTATTCTTTGTCTGTGTTATTGAAGTCATTCTTAAAAATATCCAGATGTAACAGTGATAAATGACAGCGTTTTTGCTTTCATTCTGTTTCCAGTCACATTCACATTTGGTGAAGCTTTTGTGCCATTGTTGCTTTAAGGCGAGGCAAGTTTATTTGTACAGCACATTTCATACACAAAGCAACTCATTGTGCATTACACAAGGAAAGACAACACCTTAAACAAACAAACAACAGTAGTTAACAACAATTAAACCTATCATTAGTTTTTGAATAGCAAAAAATGTGGCTTGGCTTGTTCAATCAGGGCTGTAGCTTACTCAAACAAAGAAGTGTGTTATGCGCAGATTTAAAATAAAACAAAACAAAAAAGCTTCAGCCCGCCCCGATAATCAGCCTAATCACACCCTGATCTGCTTTTGTCAGGATTACCTGGACCTGGCAGCGTCCACGCCTGCTGACGCCCTGCTGTACGATGACGCGCTCTCTGAAGAGGACACACCACTTGTGGACTGTAATAACGCCCCTATCCCTCGAACCCTCCCCTCCACATGGATTGAAAACAAGCTCTATGGTAGAATTTCCCATGCATTTACTAGATTTTAGAAACAGCCAGGGCAAACAGGCTCTCTGTTCTAGCAACTTCTGTTTGGCTTTCTATAGTCAAGTGTGTGTGACTGTGATCTGGGCATGCCTTTTTGCTGATTACTCTTGACCATTCCATGGTAAAATACAATACTATCCGTTGTCTTGCATTTTATTTGGACCTGCTTCTCATGTACAGGAAAGATGACCAAAAACTTTACATTTGTAAATACTTACTACACTCATCATTTATACAACACCGTTCCCACTTCATTAGCATTTTATTTGTACTTTTTTTTTTTTTTGGTCATAATGTCCTCTTTTGTTGGCACTGATGGAAACTTGTGACATTTGAAACAGGTCCTCACTATATTTAATCACTATTTGTGGTTTGAATTTCAGATTGTCATAAATTTTCCTCATTTTTCCATGTGTAGCCATGATTCCATAATGGAGAAACAGTAAGGCTTTTGAGTGCAACTCTTTGGTGATGTTATTTAAATAAACAGAATGTATAGGTTGCTAATGCAATACTTATTGATGCCTTGATACAGACGTACCATTACGGCGACAAAGCCATAACTTAGATGTCTGTCAATTCAATTTTTTTTCTCCCCCTCAACCCCCCAGTGGCCACTGCAGAGTTTGATTTAAAAGCCTTGCTGTCTGCACGCTGCTTTTCTTTCACTGAGTGCAGAAAAATGATGTGTTCTCATTTTTAGGCATGTCATACCCGAACTGGCCCGAGAAGAGCCCGGTACCGCTCAACAGACATGATGCCACTAATCCAGTCTTTACAAGATATGCCAATGATAGTGTTTATGCAAACTGGATGGCTTTGCCTTCACCCGCAAAAACTGTGGACAAGCTTGATAGCTAGATGTGACAAGACAAATCCACACTTGTAGAAAAGATGTGTTGGTAGATGTGTATATTTCTATAAGACTGTGTAGATACAATCTGATGCTAAAGTTGGTTCCCTTTTATTTCTGTTGCACGGATATTAAAACTGGGGTCTTTTTTTTTGTTGCGAAACTAGCTGAATCAAAGTAGGCCATGTTTCATTCAGCTCTTATGTATGTTAATTATTACCTCACAGTCATGTTGGCCACGTTGTATCACTGCATGACTGTTGTACCAGATTGTATGTCAGTGTCAATGTCTTTTAAGTGCCTGTGCCGCTTCCACAATAGCCTCCAAATATTCATGTGCTACTGTGAAGATCATGTTCCAGCCCAGGAATTAAAGGGGACACCTTTACCATCATCTGCTGTAGACAGCTGGAACTGAGTGGACAAAAAAAAAAGTAAAGTTTCTACTTTGGAGGACTGCACTCCTTGCTATGTCCAAAGACCAAATTTCTGTTCGACCCACTTGATGTTTCAGAAACATTTCCAAACAGAGGTAAAACTGACTTCTTGTTTTTTATTTTATTTTTTATTATGTGAAAAGTGTCAGTAAATCAGTGCTACTTTTGTTTTGTGACTTAATGCAAATTGTGGCCATTTTCAGTGTTGGACAACATTTCACTGAGTGTAAAAGGGAAAAATGTATGTAAACTAATGAGTGCTATCATTGCTGTTTTCTTTGATTATGTTACAGATAATAAACAATAAAAATGTACATTATCTTCATAGACCATTTTTTTGTGAAGCAGAAAGATCTAGAATATCTTGTATTGTATATGTAGTTGTGCTGATAAGTTCACATCGAGGTATGGGGGGCTCTGCACTATCTTGATTGCTCTTTGGAGCTTCTGCCATTCTTCCTTGTGTAGTGGGAGAACCACACTGTGATGCAGTTTGTCACAATGCTCTCAGTGGGCAAGTGGTAGAATGGCACGTTGTCATTTATTCATTTAATTGCTCAAAACAATTTCAAAATATATTTTTCAATATTTCTTTAAAATAAATTACGATGGAAAGTGGTTCAGATTCATTGTCATTGCAGAACAGCAACGGCCCATGCAACTCAAGGTTTGTGTTTCAACGACGAATTATAAATAAATACATAAATAAATAAATGGATAAATAAATAAATGGATAAATAAATAAATGGATAAAAGCTATACTGAACAATGCTATATTCTAAAACAATACTGCATCCCTGTGATTATGTAATTCTTTTAAATTGTTATGCAGTACGTTAATTGCACACATTTTGTAAAAACAAACAAACAAAAAAAACAGGCTGGAATAAAGCAATCGCATAAGTCTATTCAGATAGGTTTGATGGTGCGTTGAACTTTGCCAGACTAATTAAATTACGTGTAAAATAGAAGTGAACCACTGAAACAATATCACATAATAACTATATCCATTTTCTTGACCGCTTATTCCTCACAGGGGTCGCGGGGGCTGCTGGCGCCTATCTCAGCTGGCTCTGGGCAGTAGGCGGGGGACACCCTGGACTGGTTGCCAACCAATCACAGACATAATAACTATCGCCTCGTCTATTTGAATTATGTAAAACTTCGTGGGGTAATTAGCGTACAGTTGCAAATGTTACATGTCCGCTAGAATGCAAATACAATTGCTGTTAATAATGCACTGACGTCGTGTGTTTTGTGTCGATTTTTAAGTACAGTACTGTAATAAATATATTTTTGTTATTATCACAAGAGTCAACGTGTTCTGTGACGTCAATAAATTCTATTGGCTCGTGCTGACCGGAAGTGGATGGCAAGCACTCTTCTTTTTGCTCCGTGGCATTTTGCAACACAGGCTGCCTGTCGCTGTGGGCTTCGCTTCTAACCTCCAGCTTAAAAAAAAAAAACGGCGAGGGACACGCACATGATGAAGTACGTATTTAGGCCTGCACGATAAACTTCCCTTTCGGGACGTTTTATAGACAGACAAATTACTCGAAACCGTAGAGATAACACAATGTCGCTAATATACAGCACAACCAGGTCGATTTCCGGTTTAGACAGTTCAGAATAATTGTTAACTGGCAAGAATAATTGATGGTTCACTTTAAATTTTATTCAAATATATATATGTATATATAAACACAGATATTCAACTTGCTATGTCACGCTGCCTCACTAGTATTTCTAAATATATATTTATATATTTACTGTCGGTGAGTAGTGTAAAGTTAATGACCTTACTGAAGTTCATCTATTCTATTTATTTGTGCTCTTTAAGGCTGGGGGCAGGTTACACCACATATAACAATTTATACTATAGTGTACAACAAACGTATGTTTTTGCAATGTGGGAAGAGCTCAAAGTACTTGGAGTAAAGGCATGCAAGTCTTAATTAAATATACTCATCACTTTTCTTTCTCTATGCCAAAATCCTGTATGATTTTGCGAATTTTCTTTAAAATGTCATTTTATGGCGGCTTGTCTGTCTCACAGTTCTGAGGTTCGAGGTTCCTTCCTGTGTGGAATTTTCATGTTGGCACAGTGGTTGTGTGATTTTGTAATTCCGCCTGTTTGCTCCCACGTTCCAAAAAAAAAAAAAAAAATCACTTTGCGCAATTGAAGACTCTAAATTGTCCAATGGTTTGATTGTTTGTGGGAATGGTTGTTTGTCTACGTGTGCCCTGAAATTGGCTGGAAACCAGTCCACAGTGGGTGCACGCTGCCTCTCACGTAAACTCAAGCCAATAACTAATAACTGCTTTAAGTTGGCACAAAGAACTATTGGTTTACCTCATGTAAAAATAAGACTAAAATGTTTTTATTTCTTGAGTTCATGTTTAATATAAAATACAAAATGGCATTTGAAGGACATTCCAGATGACTGAGTAATCAAACTGTTCATATGAATAATGGGGGTGGCCCTACTGCTTTTCATTGTTACCGTACGACAGATTTATTACGGTAAGCCCAGGTTGCGGCTAAACCTGTCAGGTTAGAAGAATTGCGCCAATCTGGTCTCTGTTTGATTAGATGACCTTCAAGACTGACTTTTAAACACTTTGAGAGAAAAGCTGAATAGAGAACCTTCTTGGAAATGTTGCACTTTTAGACACACTAGTACTTTTACTTTCACTGATCGGGATAACCACAGTAGTGGTAAAAATAGTTCTACTGAAACTGTCCATGTCAATCTAAATCTAAACTGTCTATCATTATCTTTAAGGCAGAATATTTGATATAATGCTTGAGTTGGATATCATAAGTTAGCTGTTAATATAAATGTTGTGGCTTACATTTGCTTAATTCAAAAACATTCACATTTCTATGCGTGAGTCTTGTGCTTTTATTTTCTTAAAGAGCAACCGTTTAACAGGAAGTAGCTTGCTGCACATTTGTATTGTTGTTAAGCACCCGGAGCAGGACACTTGAGTCTGACAGAACTGTGTTTTTTATGTTAATTTTGGTGCCTTGTGGTGCAGTTTGACTGTGGTGTTATGGAAGTGGCGTGAGCTTGGTTGTGTCTGGCTCACAAGGTGACATAAATCAGCTCTTCTTTTAAACAGATTCCATAAAAATATATTAATTGTGGGGTGTTTAATAATGATGGTAAAGCTCATTTTGGTCTTCATGTGGGATTCTTTTCTCCTCCATAGGTAACCATCGCATGAATTTACACGGGAATATTTTACCAAAACATCCAAGGAATTTCCAACTGGAATCAACCGAACTAATTTACCGCTTAGTTTTCTTGAAATGTCTTACCAAAAAAAATCTAACGCGCCCCTTGTGGAAGGCGCACGCCGACTTAGATCCAAAGTGATGTGAAAGAGTGCGCTAGCGAGGAAAGGGAATGCAGACTGCTGAGCTGGAGCTTGCATGAGAGCGCGATGCCCAGACGGGGGTTGCTGCTCCACGGCCGGGTGCGCTGGCTTTTCCTGGGCCTCCTGCTGCTGCTGGTGCTGCTGTTTTTCGCCTACCTGCTAGAGTGCACCCCTCAAGCCGACGTCAGCCTGGTCCTGCCCGGCATCGCGGGGGAGCCCTACGGAAAGGAGTACTACCACGCCCTGCTGCAGGAGCAGGAAGAGCGCCACCTGAACCGCGCCGCCAGTCTCAAGCGGCAGATCGCGCAGCTCAAGCAGGAGCTGCAGGAAATGAGCGAGAAGCTGAAGCTGCTGCAGGACAAGAAGGAGCCGCCCGAGGCGCAGGGCTTGGCCGAGAACAAGGAGCAAGAACCGGGAGATCTGCTGGACTACCTGCACTCTCAGATCGACAAGGCCGAGGTCAACACGGGGGCGCGCCTGCCCAGCGAGTACGCCCTGGTGCCTTTCGAGAGCTTCACCTCGTCCAAGGTTTACCAGCTGGAGATGGGACTGACGCGACACCCGGAGGAGAAACCCGTTCGCAAAGATCGGCGGGATGAACTGGTGGAGGTCATCGAGGCGGCGCTGGAGATTATCAACAACCCCGACGAGGAGGACGGCATGGAAGATGACATGCCCGTGCATAGGAAAGCCTACAAAGAGGGACACTTCATAGAAGGTAGCGCTTGGTGTGACATAAATGCGTCCCTGATAATGATTCATTATGATTAATTATGGAACATCAATTCTTAAATGTCAAAGACAGGATTAAAAACTCTGCAAATGTTAAATTTAATAATAAAGTACATTTTGCGGCGGCAGCAACTGGTCAAATGAGTTACTTTATTAACTCATTCACTCCCAGACATTTTCACAGAAGCAATCCCGTTCACTCCCGGCTTTTTTACTGGATTTTGACTGATTTTGCAAGGCCCACAGAATATTGTGTTCAATTGCTATAAAAGCATGGAACCTATCAAAAAAAAGATTAAAGTCTCTTCTTTCATCAGGAAAAAAAAGTATGTTTGTATCTGTTTCCGTTTTGCAGCAATTAGCATTAGAAGAGAGCTAAGTTTAATCAGTTTTCACAAATCTATTTAAAATTGTAAGTAATTGAGCTTTTTTTCTACATGGCCCTGGTTGATCTCATTTGCGCTGCTGCCACCTGCTGGCCGTTTGTGTAATAACTACCATTTCTGCAACCATTCTTTGCAGTTGAGAGGCTGCATCAAAGCCTTCTGTATACTCTAGCATAAAAAACTTATAAATACGTCTTTGGGACACTTAAAACATTAGAAAAAACGTATTTACACGTTATTGGGAGCAAATGAGTTAATTACTTACTATAATCACTAATGCGTTACACAAACATTGACTTCAGCAAGGATGAGTTTGTAAATATTTTCAGAATTCTAATTTAATAATTGTAAATATAAACAAAAAACTCAGAATTATCTTAAAGTGCAATAGATCATGTCTTCCATAAATGTAAGAAAATACTTTTAAATTCATGTCAACAGTAAATTTCATGAAAATAGTAAGAAAAAAAAAATCAACCTTTAAAATTAAATTTTCTTTGGAATTTATGGAGAAAAAAATTGATATTTAAATAATCTATTCATGGTTTTATGAATCGGTGTTGGGCTGGAAAAGGAAAATCAATTCAGTATCGAATATTCGATATTTTTTATTATTATTTTTTTTTTAACCCAGCCCTACTGATACGTACTATACAGTACTGAACTCTAGAGTGTCACTAGAGATGGAAAAATGAATTTATTAATATTCCAGCAACATAGTCAAGCGGAAATGAGATTTTTCGCAAAACTGTTCAATATGGGCGCCGCCTATGATACAACACACGTTTCCCATTTTGCCTTCCCCATGGAATATTTTGTGCCATGTGCAAATCTGCATTCCAGTTGTTGTTGTGTTTTTATTCAATTTCCTCCCATACTCGCACACACTTTGGCTGTGTTTGAGCTTATTAACACACAAAATACCTTTTCATTGCTATGAATGTCATTCTTCACCTTAAAAAAATGAATAAGCAGAGCTAAAAATTATGTCAAAATCTTTTGGAACATATACTGTGTGTATATGTATGTTGTTATCATTCCCATTATTTACTGATTGGCTTTGGATAAATCATAGTTCTATTTCCTTTGGAGGCATGTGTCATTAATATTTTGGAGCCGGTACATATTCATTGTGCAATCGTTATTATTGTGCAAGATCAAAATGATGTTTGAGAGATTGTTTTTGGACAAATACATGAATGCTCGCATGTCAATAATTGTATGCTATCATCGTGTTCCGTGTTGGCAGGCATGTACAGGACCGAGCGGGACAAGGGGTCACTTTACGAGCTCTTCTTCACGAAAAAGGAGTCCAGCACCTTCCGCCACGTCACCCTCTTCAGGCCTTTTGGTCCGTTGATGAAAGTCAGGAGCACGACTGTCGACACATCTGGAATGATTATCAACATCATTGTGCCACTGGCGGGCAGAATCGAAACCTTTTTACAGTTCTTACACAACTTCAGGTGAGAACGCTTTACTTCCTGACATGTTGAAGCGTGTTCATTCGATACTTGCCCATCTGCTTTTTTTTTTTTATATCTCTTAATTCATTTAACTCGTTCGCGGCTGTTTACTGGATTTTGATTGATTCTGCAAGATCCACAGAATATTGTGTTCTTTTGCTATAAAAACATGGAACCTACCAAAAGAAAGATTAGAGTCTCTTCTTTCATCAGGGAAAAAAAAAAGTATATTTGTGTCTGTTTCCGTTTTGCAACAATTAGCATTAGCATATAGCTAAGTTTCATCAATATTCACAAACACTGGAGAACAAACACTTAAAAACACTGGGGAAAAGAGCTTGTTGCAACATGGCTGATCTCTTATACTCTGTTGCCATCTGCTGGCCGTTTTTTGTGATAACTACCATTGTGTTAAGCAACCTCTCCATGTCAGAAGCTGTATGAAAGCCTTCTGTATGCTCTAGCATAAAAAAAAAAAAAACAACTAACATATAAATATGTTTTTGGGTATGCAGGACAAAGTATTACAAAACGTATTTATACGTTTTTGGGTTTGAATGAGTGAGAATAAAGTGTAACACTGATTCTTCTTAGGGAGGTGTGTGTACAGCAGGACAAGCGAGTTCACCTCACAGTGGTTTATTTTGGCCAAAAGGGGCTCCAAGAGGTGAAGTCATCTTTGGAAACAATGTCAAGGTTTGTCCTTTTTTCTTACAACAAGCAATTGTCATGAAAAGAATTTGGAAAGATTCCACTTTTGTTTCTATTTTGCCAGAGAGGAGAGTTTCTCTAATTACACTCTGATCCCGATGGATGAGGAGTTTTCCCGAGGGCGGGGGCTGGATATCGGCGCACGTGCTTGGAACAATGGCGACGTTCTGATGTTTTTCTGTGACGTCGACATCCATTTCACGTTGGACTTTCTCAATACGTGTCGGCTCCATGCAGAACCAAGTATGACATCTTTCATTTTAATAAATGTCTTTTTGTGTATTTGAGAGTATATGTGATTTATACCGTTTTATAGACAAGAAAGTCTTCTATCCAGTGGTGTTTAGTCTGTACAATCCTGCCATAGTTTATGGAAATATGGAGCTGGCTCCACCTGTTGAACTTCAGCTGGTAAGGCCTTTGATTGATAACTGAATAGTTTAAGCCTGCCATCTTTAGCTACGTATAAATGTTATGTCTATTTGAAATAGGTTCACAAAAAGGATGCTGGATTTTGGAGAGATTTTGGCTTCGGTATGACGTGTCAGTATCGCTCTGATTTCTTAAGTATTGGTAAGGACACATCTTTATTTATTACTTGTCAATTTATCCAGAACTTCACTAATTTGTGCCCCAGGGGTCAATTCTGGGGCCACTACTTTTTCGACAGTATGCGAATGATCTTGCAACCATTTAGAAATTGTGAAAATGTATTTTGTTTACAGATGACACCACTTTAATTTATGCCTGGAAAAATATGTATTCTAATGTATTCAAAGTAATAGAGAAAGAGTTTAAGAATATTATGAAGTGGTTCAATGTCAACAGTCTATAAATATTAGTAAAACCAGATTTATGATTTTTAGTTGTAGAAATAATGATGTTGAAGCAATACTGACTGTACAAGGCATAGAACTAGAAAGGATGAATGAAATTAAGTTTATAGGCATCGTTATTGATGAACATTTAACATGGAAAGTGCATATAAAATATGTCAAATCTAAGGTATGCCAAACCACACTAATTTAAAGAATCATTGAACAAGAATGCGTTGTTATTGTTCAGAAACGTGCTAGTCCTGTCGTTTGCGGTTGTGGATACAGAGACCACACTAATCCATTATTTATACAAGTAATACAACTAAAAACTTAAAAATTTAATGAATTGATGGAGTCTAACCACCTCAAAATATTGTATAATGCCCGTCATGAACTTTTACCAGTCAATATACGAACCCAATTTATAAATAGGGAAAGTGAGTACAAATTAAGAGGCACAGACATTTTTTTTCCAAACCTAAATAGAGAACAAAACAAAAGGAACGATGTCATATTTCAACTCAAAAGGTCAATCTGTGGAACAATATGGATTGTAAAACAAAATCTTTACTTCTTTCTCTCCCTTTTTATTTCTTTTACTTTAAAGCATGAAATAAAAAAATTGAATTGAGTTGCATTTTCCCTCTCTTAGGTGGTTTCGACCTTGAAGTGAAAGGTTGGGGTGTCGAAGACGTCCACCTGTACAGGAAATATCTTCGGAGCGAGCTAGTGGTGGTACGCACGCCGGTGTCCAGCCTCTTTCACCTGTGGCACGAGAAGCAGTGCGCCGACGAGCTGACTCCGGAACAATACCGCATGTGCATCCAGTCCAAAGCCATGAACGAGGCCTCCCACTCCTACCTGGGAATGCTGGTGTTCCGGGAGGAGATTGAGGCGCACCTCCGCAAGCAGGCCTTCAAGCCTCAGAAAAAAACGGAGGACTGAGCAGCTCGCTGCGTGTCCGGTGTCGCGTCTGTGAGACGCTGACGTTATCAATGCACAGCTGTAGACAAATGAATGTACAAAGACCAATTATGTGGCTCGTTGAGCTACGGCAAACTGAAAAGAGCGGATGATCGCGTCACTGCTTGCCCTGCTGCGTTTTGTACACATTAAAAAAAACAACAACAAAAAAAAACAAGTCATCCAGCTGGGAGGTGTTGGCCATTTAATTCCTGTGAAACGGACCCAACAAGCCCAACATATTTGGCGCTGCTGCTGAGCTAGCTTTCAAGTCAATAGATTTCAGCGGTTTATGTTGACATTCCTTAACCAAAGGTGAAATTCCACTTCTTGTGTTGCAGAGCTTGCTTGGTTTAGCAAATGGGGAGAAATCAACTTTTAATATTGATTGTGGAGCCATATTGTTCAGTTAGTATTCTATTTATTAGCTGTTTGATAAAAGGGACCTTTTTTGTTTTATTTTCTGTCATAATAGAGAAGCATGTTAATGTGATTGTTGAAGGTGCAAACATCTGATGTGAGCATGCAAAACTAATATTGGGTCAGAATTTTTATTCTTTGAAGTGTGTCGTTTTGGGCCTGCGAGGCTTATTGGCACTATTTATTCTCAGTACTGGACTGTGTTGGAATGGTACGCTCTTGTAAATAATTTCACAAAATGTCATTTTATTCATGTGACAATTATTTTTGATCTCATGCCTGCATTCTGATGTTTCGACACCTGCAGACTCCTTTACTTTTATTCCAGAGCCCATGTTTACTGCTGTTTAGTCCGCTAACGTTTGAGACAAGAAGTGAAGAGAGGTCAGAAACTAGCGATGGACAAATGAAGCTTCATGAAACAATTGTGATATTTTCTCGAGTCCTCTAGGTGGCAGTCTTTGTTTCAATAAGCAATGAAAATTTGATCAATTTAATTGCATTTAGCCTTTATATTCAAACTAAGAGCACCATCTAGAGGAGTAAAATATCACAAGTGCTTCATGAAGCTTCATTTTCTCATCACTACCAGAAATTTGCAGTTGGTGAGTACCATTTTTTCTCTAAAGACCAATCTCAATGCTGTGTGATCTTTGTGAATGTTACTGCAACTAAAACGTTTGGCTGGTTCATTTGCTTCGTATATATCGTCTTCGTCTCAGCCAAACAACTGAACACAAAGGAATGTGGAAGGGTGTGATTTATTGGTCAATTTTTCCATTGGATGCGGAGAATGCTTCAAAAACTGCTGCTACTTTATTCCTATCTGTTGGCATTTTATCTAATGTTACATACTTTACTTTCCTTGTCCAGCTCTATAATTTATACTATAAAATGTAACAATAAAAATTGTCAATTCTTGAAATCTAAAATGCATTTACTTTTCATTGAAAACAAATAGTATAATGCAGTTGTATTACACATTTGCATCCAGCAAATCGCATGGAGAGACAGTAAAAGAAATAGCACAAATTGATCCAGGAAAAATGCATGAAATAAAAAGTCTTTGATGATGGGGGTTTATTGTACTAATGTACCACATGTTCTGGCTGGACCCCCATGCTTTTGTAGATCTCCTTGAGGATAAGCAGAGCTGTGTCTTCAGACTCCCTACAGAACACAAATTGTTTAATACATTAGTCTTTACAGTTAGGGGGAAATGTGGAAAGATTGAGCAACATCAGTCCTTGTATTTTCACCGGTGCAAATTACACTTCATCACCAAGTTGTCTATAATACACTTGTTAATTAGCAAGTCTTGTACCAGTAGCAGAGATGACTCTGGAGGGCGAACAGGTACTCATTAAAACTCTCAATGGGCTTTTCCTGCAGGACAAAGTCGATCCGATTCCCTCCATTCAGCATCCCAATCTTGACCTCAGGTTCCTCCTCTTTTGGTGCTTCGGGGACCTCTGGGGCTTTTTGTTCTGTAACTAAAAGGGAGCACTCACATTACAAAAAAAAAAAGCCATATGTATCCAATTGAGAGTGAGAGAGAGACTCAACGATCTTGCGCTCTTTTTTCCTGCTCTTCAATCTGATCAGCCACCATGGCCAACTCCGCCTGAAGTTGAGCAGACGAGGTGTGGGCGCGAGCAAAATCATTGAGTGTCTGCCAGGCGCTCTTCAAAGAACTGATAACACCCTGCTTCAGGTCCGAGCCCATCCTGGACAGACTCTCCTTCAGTTCTGAAAACACAAAAGTCAGTATTAAATATTGAAATGACCACGCAAGCATTTCTTTATCTTACCGAGATGTAGCCTTTTCCTTCCTTTGTGATGTGGTATCAAAACAGGCTTCAATTCCAAGTCTTGTATTATCATGGGCTCAATTCTGTATGCTACTGGGTCCAACTAAAACAGGAATGAGAGACAGTAAAACGTCAGCCATGACGACTAATATGGAGGACCAAAACTGCCAAAATTAAAAATAAATAAATGATGAAATAAATAAATAAATTGCTAGAAGTGGCAATAAAACAGATATATAAAAAAAAAAAACGATATATATATATATATATATATATATATAAATGGAAATAAAAACAAAAAATATAAATATAGCCCTAAATAAATATATTAAAAATGAATACAAAAATGAAAGAAAAAAAAAGATATTCAAAAAATAATAAATGTTGAAATGAATAGAAAAATAAATATAATTAAATATTAATCAATAAATAAAATGCTCTGCTCACATTTATTTATTTCGTGCTGCAGACGCTCTGCCAGGTCGAGAATGTTATTCAAATGAGGGGGCGGTCGTAAGCCTGTCGTGTGTTGGGGTCTGCCGTTGCAAACTGCCTTTCAACACACTTAGGACAGCCTCCTTCTCATTTGAATAACATTTCGACCTGACAGAGCGTCTGCAGCATGAAATAAATAAATGTGAGAGCAGAGTGTTTTTATTTACTGATTTATATTTAATTACATTTTTGTATTCATTTAGACATTTATTTTTATTTTTTGAATCTTGTATTTTATTTTTGTATTTAGTTTTACTTTTATTTATTTATTTAAGGATATGTTTATATTTTGTTGTTTTTATTTCCACTTTATTTTATTTGTATTTATTTATTTTATATATTTTTATTTATTTTTTGGATTTATTTTTTTAATTATATATATTTTTATATCTGTTTTTATTTTTAGTCATTTATTTACCGGTATTTTTAATTTTGGCAGTTTTGGTCCTCCATAGACTGATGCCTACATCATACATGGCCACAATGAGCACGGAGGACTCCCTACCGGATGGTAAATATTGAAGAATCCTTTGCACGTTGGCAGCTGATAATTCTCTTCAATCTTCTCCAGGCCTCTGACAGTCAAGAACATGCCGACCGGAGAACCCAGGGCAAAGAAATTCAGTGGATTGAAATCGAGATTGTGGTAGACCACCGACACCTGGGAAGCAAAGCATGATGGATGTACGCTCACGTTTCAAGAATCATTTTTCGGTGTTTAGACGACATGTACCTGTCCAGTGCCAACTTCAAAGTAATTGTAGTCGACGTGGATGGAGGAGACGCCTGCCGGCAGACTCTTCTCTGGGACAGTCTCAGATGCTTGTGCGGGCTCTTCAACTTGACTGACCACCTGGGCTTCAGTTTTCTTCTCCTGAGAAGGTGCCAATGTGCACAAGAGGTCAGACAATTGTTGAAAGGTCACATTCAGGGTTATTATAGTTTGGTAATTTTCATTTTAGTTATATTTTAGTTTTGCTTTTTTAAATTTAGTTTTAATTAGTTTTCAGGGTGCTTCTGTTAGTTATAAAAAACATTTTTATTTTATTTCATTAACGAAAATGTTTTTTTAATTTTAGTTTTTTTCATTAGTTTTTGTTAACTAAAATAACCTTGGGTCACATTCTTCAGAAAATCAATTTGACAAACTTGCCTGTTTAGCCACTCTTTCTTTGACAAATTTGGTGATTTTCTTCCGGGGTCCGAGTGGAATTCCCATCTCCTTCAAGTCCTCAATTGTACACATGAGCTAAAAAAATAAATAAAGAAAAATGGTTGTAAACAGACAAAAATAAAAAAAAACATTTGCAGTGAGATCATGTCAGTCGACCTCAGCCTGCTCACGATCTTCTCATTCAATTTTCACTTACAAAAGATTCAATGTCAATCTTTTCCTCGTCAAAAGTGTTCTTGTACTCGGACAGGCCAAGATGCTCCAGCACAGCGGAAAGGTCCTCTAACTCCTCCTCTTTGGGCTCGTCCTCCGTAGCTGGAGCTGTGACGGCTTGTGGAACCGGGGCTGCCACCTTGATTTCAGAGACAAACTTCAGAACTGCTTGGAAGCATACGTGGCTACAATTATTGATGGTTCATAAATAAAATGGCATTCACCGGTTTGGTTTCTCCGTTGATGGTGGGCACCGCAGGAGGGGTCATGTCAGTCTTTTGATTTGACAGCAGGTCAAAGAGGATAAGGGACCCTGCAATGAATGTATATCCTCATTAGGGTTGCGGGTGACCTACAGCCAATCCCTGCTGACTTTGGGCAAAAGGCGGGATACACCCTGGACTGGTTGCCGGCCAATCACAGAGCACATACTGTTCAGAGTAGAACCATTCAAACACACATTGTAACTTAAAAAAAAAATGCCTTAAAAGGGATACTTGACTCAGTTATTTTCAGCAATTAGGGGGGGGGGCTGGAGCCTATCTCAGCTGGCTATGGGCAGCACGCGAAGTACACGATGAACTGGTTGACAGCCAATCGCAGAGTTCTCATATTTTTTTATTTATTTTTTTATTATTATTGTTATTATTATTATTATTATCATCATCAGTATCATTTTGAAAAAGTAGTGCATTACCCAAGCTGTGCCCAGCAACAGATATTGCTCCTTTGTAATCAGGGTTTCTCTTCATGAACAGGGCATGAAGTCGGTTAATCTCGAAGGCAACTGTGTCCATGATGGTCTGGCAGTATGTAGGACTGTTGTAGAAAAGCACATCTAACAATGTCTCATTTGTGAAGTGACGTAACCGTCCAGTGCTTGGCAACGTGATTTTCTTTATTCTCCTGCAACGACAAATGAAAGGTTGTAGAGTAAAATTACAAACGTGTGCTTTTACTTTTACAATATTACATATATAGAACAGCATCTGGATGTGAGATCTCTTCACCTGTCCACCCCTGTGGCATCTCCATGTAGCGCCGTGTGCCAATGGACAGGCAGGAACTCCACCCGACTGATGGCACGATCGTCCAAAGGTTTCTTAAAATGACTCTGCAGCAGTTTCAGCGACACACTGCGGAAGTCGTCCACTAAAAGTATAGTAATTGTTTGGATTTATTATACAGCACGAAGTAAATGTGATGATAGTATAGATATACAGTACTCATCATAAATGAAGTCACTCTCTACAAAAAGTAAGATTTTTATATATATTTTTTATTTTGTGTGCTCCTATTTCATTGGCATGCGCTTATTTACCATACGGTGTACCATACTGCTTGTTGAGTACTGGTTGCACCAACATCCCTTTATATAATATATGCAAATTGCCTTACATTTGCACTACTGTTTTTATTGTAACTGCAATACTTGGGATGTGCACCTTTTGATGTAGACATCCAAGAGGCTGCAGAAATACTGGCATTAAACTCACCACACTCAACCATGCTTCGAAACCTCAGGTCACATACAGGACCAATTCCATGAACCATGAACACAAGATGGTCCACATTGGGGAGCTCGCCTGGAAAAAGTATAGAGAAGAATTTGTTCTGTTATGGCTGCTATCTATAGTTTATTGATGATTCAGTAAAAGGTATTTCACTATTTTTTTGAATGTGTTTTGGCTTTTCGTTTTAGTCCATGAGCTTTTTTCAATTAACCTAACATGCATGTTTTTGGTTGGTATGTGGAAAGAAAAAATGCAAGCATTGGAAGAACATGTGAACTCCACACGTCTGAGCTGAAATTCAAAACCAGAACCCCTTAACCATAATCCATATCCGTCTACATGTGAAGATGACGTGTAAAGAAGATCTTGTCTACCATCAGGGACTTGATCATGGTCATCATCAACCCCTCTCTTCACCACTCTGGGTCTGGTCTGTCCATCCTGATTTGCACCCCAATCATCAGAAAGGGTGGACGGCTGGAACTGCACTATCACCTACAGACAAATTGATAACAATGCTTTGTCACTCATAAAATTGTGGCTTTCACGTCAAGCTATTCTCTGGGTTCACACATCTTTTCCAAGATTTTCAGCTTCCAGCTTTATGGTAAATATAAAAATATAAACAAAAGTGATTTACTGCATTATAACACACACAGATATAACTGATCAAAAAAGCAAGTAATTTTTGTTTTTTTCAAGCACTTTACCATTTGATTTGTAATAGGTTTGTTTACCTTTGGATTGTGCATGACAATGGTTTCTCCGGATGGGAACTCCAGTCTACGGTGCCATTGGTTAGTTGATACTGCTTTCTTATACTCTGCCTGTGTAAATAAAAATACTCCACTCCAACTCTGATTTAAACAGTAATCATTTTTAGTTTCCAGTGAAATGAAGTTGGATGACAAACCTCTAATTTGTCACTGAATTCCTCAGAGTAAGGGATGAAGCGACTATCCGTATCCCCTTTGTAAAACCAGGTGCAGCGGCGAACCTCCGAGTCTTCCTCCTCCCAGTAAACGGCTGATCGCATGCGGTCGTAGAGGTGCACATCAAACCGACCTCCGTCCGTACGCACGATCACATTTTCTGGGTCTGGCTGAACTAGAGGAATAAAACGGGACATATTAAATCTCTGAAGTTACGTGATTTACAACAGAATGGGCGTTCTTTCAAAAATACCAGAGTTATATGTTTCCTCAAGCTCGAGGGAGTCGATGATGCTGAAAGGAAGCCACACGCTTTTGCACTCCACTAGCTTGCAGTAGAACCAATGTGGTTGAATAGGCTCGTATACATTGTAGTTGTACTGCATCATGGGGCTAGCAGGTACGACTGCACCAGTAGAATTGGTTGGAGGAGGAGGTGGTGGTGGTGTCTGTATATGAGTGGGAGGAGGCTGAGTGGAGGAGAAAAGAAAATAACATTTTTTTCTATGCATAATAGTTACCCATCAAGGAATTTAGAATCACAAATACAATCCAGCGCAGTAACTGTTGAGGTTTACCTTTGTGAATGTGGGTCCTGACAGCGGGAATGATTGTGACCCTGAGGTGACAGAGTAGGGATTGTGTTGTGATGTGTGGCTTTGTGGTAGGACCTCTGGAGCTGGAATATAAGGACTAGCTTTGCTGCTGGTGGGGGTGTGTCTATATGGATTATGACTCTGTGGTTGCATTTGCGGAGGTGGCGAGGTCATGGTGCTCGGGGGAGGAGTGTGGCGTCCCATTGGGCTCTGATAAGCTGTGCTGCCGAAAACAGGAGGAGTACTGTTCAACTGTGAGCTTGGAGGCATCAGAGGGGCCATATTAACACTGCTAGGAACAGACGCCGTGACAGCAGACATGGCTGCTGCTGCGGCTGACGATGATGATGGTGGTGGTGGCGGCGGGCATGATGGTTGGCCAATAGAAGCAAACGGGTCACTGCTGGTTACTGGGTTAGAAAAGTAGTTGAAGGTAGAAGGTGCTTGTGCATTTCCAGAAGTCTGACCCAAAAAGCTGTCCTCCTCGCCAACTTCAGTAGAATCCTCTGATAGATATCACAGTACACATTTTAAAGCATGAACTGGTTTATCTATGCTTTGCATGAAACATAACAGTTAAAACTAAAATGTATTACAGTATTACTAATCTGTTACAGGCCAATTAGGTTCGGTTAACAAGCATTAAAACGTCACATAATGTAAATCTAAACACGAGAATATAACGATGTAACGTTACAGAAGTGTACTATACTATATAAATCCATGCAAATCAGCTAGCATAAATTCTGACCACATGACATGGTTGCAAATTGGTGCTATCCTGTCAGACAAAACAAACCTCACAACGTTAAGCATGCTTTTCATTCCTATTTCTCGATCGTGTGGAATGAATAACAGTTGACGTCCCAACAGGAAGTCTGCTAACTAGTTAGCTTCTATGCTAACGTTTCGGCTATCGGTATTTCTTCTTACCTCCTGACAGCACCGCCGGACCTGACGCCTGACTCACTGGCATAAAAGGTAAATTGAAGTTAAACTCCGGAGCCCCACTAAATAACAAATTTGCACCGGGGTTAGGAACATTATTGTTTTTTCTATCTGCCATTTTCCTCTAAATTACACGTAGCCACTACCGGAGTAGGCAGGCAGTATGGCCATGATGCGTTCAAATCTGCTGGGAAGAAGGGAAGTTTTTCTTTAAATAACGCGTCTATATCTACCAGAAGGAAAAAAAATGATATTTTAGTTGATATACTACTACAGTACTACATTTTTGTAGACTGTAAAAGTAACAAAGTAACGTATCGTTGTTTATGTTACGTCATGTCACAACTGCCAAGCTCAGTAACTGTAAACACAGTATGGCAGTACTTTGTTCGTTTATGTCAATAAAAATTGCAACTTTTGTATAACAACAATAATAACAATAATAATAATAATAATAATAATTGAAAAAATAATTTTGAAAATGAAAAAGTATGTGGGTTGAGCTTGAATTTTGAAAAATAAAAATAAATGTGTGTTTTTCAGGCTAAATGTAGTTTAGATTCACTTTGTCAAGAATTGTTTCAACGATTGGTCTGTAATCTTTAATAATGGCTATTGTTGTATTATTGTGTATTGCAATAAAAAAAAAGAAAATCTAAAAAAAGAAAAGAAAAAAAAGTAGTAGTAGTAGTAGTAGTATTAGTAGTAGTAGTAGTAGTAGTAGTAGTAATAGTACCAGCGTTTTTCATACTGTTGTTAAGGTGTTTGTAATCACAAATGTTATATCCCCGCAATTTAAAAAATAAATAATAAATAAAAAAAAACAAATAAAAAACGTCCAACACCAACGCTGTATAGTATACCGAATTCCGATGTAACGGGAATGCGGCACCCTCAAACGGATATTGCCTGCCGTATGGCTGTGACTGATGATTTGTATAATACAGTGCTCATTCAGCGTCCTTATCCCGTGTTCTATACTGATCTACTGGAAAATTTAGATCTTCTTGGGTTAGAAAAAGAAAAGCTCACATCCCGTTTACACTGCAACCTGTAGACGGGAAGAAGACTTTGCATAGTGGTAGTTTTAGTTTACTTACATTTTTCGTAACCTAAATTATTTACTTGATAGCTTAACAGTGTGGCGAAACTTAGTCGATAGAGAATCAACATAAAATAGAGAAAACAAAAACCTAATACAGACGTGAAAGCGATACCGCTTTAGCTCCGGCAGGTCTTTAAAAGTAAAACAAACGCCCTCCTCCCTTCGCCCAGTGACGTTTGTTTCCCGCCCTAGCTTCTTCTGCCATCCTGTCATAAGCGAATTCAAGTAACTTTTGTCTTCACTGTATTTTACCTGATTTTTTCATATACATCCAGCATTTGTCTATGGCGGCGATGCCTTCCACACACAACTGGATTAACAACCCCCTCGGTGTTGTCGAGGAGTTGTTTGGTAAGACCCTCACCCGAACTTCCCGATTCAACATTCAAGCTCAGTTTGTGACTGTGTAGCTGTAGCTGGTTAGCTTTGCAGCTCATGGCCGTTATGTACACATGTGACTGGCTTGCTTTTTGTCGGGGGCAACATACAGCCCGTTTTCCGCCAACTGGTTGACTTTTGTGGAAGAAACGGTGACAGGTCAGAAGTTTGGACCAGCGACCACACAACGTTAATTGACAATACGGAACACAGTGTGGGTTCAGTGAAACTCCAAAACTGTCATAAAATTGCCACTACAGTAGTACTTTTTTTTGTACAGTATTATAAATATTATATTTGTTAAGATACAACTGCAAAAAAAAAAAGATTTTAGAGTTTCACTTCCACATGGATGCTTCAGTGATTGCAATTGTCTTCCAGAGGTGTTGGTCCTGCTCTGCCAATGTGTTTGATCCAAACTGATAGATTAATGTGCTCTTGTTAATATTTCAGCTGCATCTCAGAACAACCCAAATTCCGGTTGGGAGGCAAAAGTGGTCGAAATCTTCAGAGGTCATTTAAAAGAAAAGGATGCTCACTCTTTGGTAACATTGACGGCAATCCTGCACCTGTCAGAACATACTTTGTTCCAAAAATATTAATACATTCTTGTTGTTTAAGGTTCCATCGATGAATGACATCCCACTGCATTACCTAAAGCCTGGCAGCCTGGTTAAGTTCCGCTGTTTTCTTCAGGACATGTTTGATCCTGAGTTTTACATGGGAGTGTATGAAACTGTTGATCCATCATCACAAACTAAGGTGAGCGCTGCCATCCCTTTTTGAGTCAACCTTTTTCCACATACAGTATTTACAGTCAGTTAATTTGACAGTATTTTCAATTAGGCATGAGCCGTTTGCCGGTTTGATGGTTTATTTAGTTATAAAAATTCAAGGTTTCAAATACTGCGAAAACTGTCCGTCATCTGTCATCCGTTCTTCTTTTAATTTTGGAAGGGGCTTGTAAGGAACTTGCAGAGATCACTAAATGATAATGAAATGTTATTTTAAAGTTAAGCCAGCGACATTTAATTCTCCTTAGCTGAGGGGAGGGGTGAGCATCTACAGGGAGCGGGAGGGAGAGCAAGGATGGAGGGAGACCACAGAGAGAACTCCAGCATACTTAAGAGATGCCTTTTTGTTATGTTTATTAATGTACATTGTCCTTAAAAAATGGTGCCAGGTGGTACTAGTTAGCCCACAAGGACATGAGTAGTCTGCCAGTCTTTTCTAAAAAAATAGCTTGCTAGTGATGATGGGACATTGTGACTTACTAAGAATATTTTACACAGTAGAATTCTATTTCTCTCTTTTTAACATGGCATACGTTTCTTCATATACCAAAATATTCTATTTTGTTTATTAATAAAATGGATTGTAATTCTTGAGCTGTAATTTTAATACCCTGATATTTTTTTTCTCATATTTATCACACTATCATAATCTTAATATTGGCCCATGCCGACTCTCATTATATTGATTACTGTTTATTTCACTGTCTAACAGGTGTTACGGTGTGGGAAGTACAAAGATGTGACAGAATGTGGGGTAAGTACATTACATCAGTTACATCCAGATCCATAAATGCCCAAATTAATGACTATTGTGTACATCCTCAGGTGGATTTTAACTCCAGAAACATTGTAACTTCCGAGAGACAAACTTTCTACTGTGTACCTGTTCCTGGGGAAAACTCTTGGGTGAAAGAAATATCCTAATCTTGTCTGAATTATGACAAAAAAACTTGTAAACAATCCATGTGTGTCTGTTTACACTGTTACCTCATTTCCCTTAACTCTGTTGCACTGTTATGCTAACTCGAGTCAAGCGAGAGTGCTGCCGTCCACCTCGTACGCGCCAAACAGACAAAAACGCAGCTATGAAGACGATGACATGGATGGCATGGATGCTCAGCCACAGAAACAGAGGGAACATCATGCAGGTATGAGAAAAGCGTTAGACTTCTGATTTCTGCCTGTCTTTATAATCTTTTGTCTGTTTTATTGCATCCAAAAGCACAAGTAATTACAAATTGCTCTGTTGCCTTACATCAGATTGTTTCTTTATTCTGCAGGTGTTCAGATTACTCCAGACCAACACTTCAAGGGTGACGCTCGGCGGAAGGAGATAGAAGTTGCTCCCGGCAACATGGCGTCGGCCTCTCATCTTGACCTTAACTTCCCTCTGCCAGATGAGAAAGGCCCATCTTGCTTAATCAAGGTGCATTATCTATCTGAGGTGAACTGAAGTATGTGACCACTAGGTCATAAGTCAAGGTGTGTTTATGGCAGGTGTATGAGGACTGGGAGAGCTTCAAACTGAATGACACTATAGAAGTCTACGGAATCCTCTCAGTGAATCCTGCTCTCAGCGCTCTGGCAGAAGACAAGTAAGAGTCTATTCATAATAGTTTGATACCCGGACGTCTGTCGTTGTACGTTGACGCTTTGTACATCCACACAGGGACGCGTCCTCATCACTCGCCGACCCTTCGGAGGTGATGGAGACAACAGAGGAGCAGAGAGTGCACAGCCCTCCTGCGTCACTGGTTCCGCGTCTCCACATGCTCTACGCCAAACCACTGGCACAAAACAACCCTCTGCTGCCCTGTGCCACCTTGCAAGACAACCACGCCTGTGAGCAAAGTCCTTGAACAGTGATCTTAAATGAGATATGCTGTCATTTTCTTTCTTGAATTGAATCTCCATTGAATATGGCAGTGTATAAACTTCTTGTGTATTTTAACAATGAATAGTGTTAAATTGTGAGAAATTAACACTTAACTCATATCATCCCAATAATGTATAAATATGTTTTTTTTATGTTCTAAGTGTCCCAAAGACGTATTTATACGTTTTTTTAGTTTTTTTTTTTTATGCTAGCGCATACAGAAGGCTTTGATACAGCCTCTCAACTGCAAATAACGGTTGCAGAAATGGTAGTTATTACACAAACGGCCAGCAGGTGGCAGCAGAGCAAAGGAGATCAACCAGGGCCATGTAGAAAAAAAGCTCAATTACTTACAATTTTAAATAGATTTGTGAAAAGTGATGAAACGTAGCTCTCTTCTAATGCTAATTGCTGCAAAACGGAAACAGATAGAAACATACTTTTTTTTTCCTAATGAAAGAAGGGACTTTAAGCTTTCTTTTGATAGGTGCTTTTATAGCAATAGACCACAATATTCTGTGGGCGTTGCAAAATCAGTCAAAATCCAGTAAAACAGCCGGGAGCGAACGGGACTGCTTCTGTGAAAATGGCTCGGAGTGAATGAGTTAATAGTGTTTGTATGCTAGCTTTGAACTTTTGAACCTCATTTTTATTACTCCTTGTCCCTTCTCTTCCAGTTTTATCTTCAACTCTGAGTGAGATGGCGTCAGTCAGAGGGGACTTTCATGCATATCTAACTCACATCCTTCTGGGAGATTCCCTGGCTGCCGAGTACCTCATCCTGCATCTTGTTTCCAGCGTGTATGTGTCACATCACATGTATAAGTTGTTCCACGACTGCTAGTTGCAGAAGCAGATTTCATTCAGGGATTGGTATTTTTGTAGGTATGCCAGACGAGATGTGCTACCGCTCGGCAAGTTCACGCTGAACTTGAGTGGATGTCCCACCATGTCCTCATACACTGAATGCCTCTACAAGGTCATCCAACAGCTTGTTCCTTATGTGAGTAAAATTCAAGATTGATGTCATTGAGTATCTTGCTTCCACGTGATAATGTGCGGTCTCAAAAAAAATCTGGTGAGTTCAGCTACATCCCAGTCTTGAGTAATATTATAGCCCCTCCAAAATAGTTATTTATATATTATTAAAAAAATATATTTATATCTATAAAACTAAAATCATTTATATTTATGGCCCTAATACGTCATATATGCACTCTCTCGTCTAAACACGGCATTCTGATTAAAACAGTATTACATTTGTGGCATATGAGCCAAGCACTGGGTGGCCATATTGCCACTTGCTGTCGACTGAAAATGACATCACAGTTGTATTCAGTATTCAGGTAACAACCAATCATGGCTCAGCTTTAGAAAATATGATTGGCCATTATCTGAGCCCTGAGCAACTCTGATGTCATTTTAACGATCATTTGGCAGGTAAAATGCTGAATAGGGGCATAAGTTGGAAGACAAAATTTCTGAAAAAATAAGGAATAGATTTCTTCAAAAAAATAACTTGTATCCACCCAACCTGTCTTCTATCTACATGCTGTAGTCGTTCTATCTGGGAATGAGCCTTGAGAACATGAATCTGATGCGTATGGTGCCAAAGAAGGACTACTTGGCCAACCGGCTGGTGAGCGGAGCCTTGCAGCTGGCCAAAAATACGTCCCTGTTCCTTGATGAAACCCAACTGGAGCAGGGACAACTGGACGCGACAGGTGAAACTTTCACACGCCACCAAGGTTGACACGAGCTGGCGAGCTCAGGAAGTCAGGATTTGACACTAACAAGATTGCCTCTGTGTTGTGTGCATGGTTTTGTAGGTGTGCGCAATGTCACAGCTTTGGGGAATGTGATCTCATGGCAGAAGGTTGATTATGACTTTAACTACCACCAGATGGAATTCCCCTGCAATATTAACGTGCTGGTGGCATCGGAGGGGCGCTCGCTGCTGCCGGTGAGGACACGCGGCCGCGCTGATCTCACTTAACGCGACGCCCACACGCCACAACCGGAGCCTATCCGCTGCCAAGGCCTGGGAGGTGTTGGGTTTCCGCCAGCCTCTCCTGAGACCGGCTCATGTCCGACGCTGGAGGTTGTTTCCAGCCGGCATCACACTGCTGTCTCAGCTGCCATTGGCTGCACGCAGAAACCCCCCGCCAGCTTGGGGGGGCTTTAGCACGGGTCTCACTCTGTTGTGAACGGTGCAAGGAATGCACCGTGTGCTATTCCTGTGCGCCGGGGCTGTTATGTTGCCATGACGGCAGCTGTGTGCCACAGGAACAATCCAGAGAGAGGCGTCAGTCTGCAGAGAAGGGCAGCGCTCTGTAAACAACCTCCAGGGTTGGTCAGAGGTCCGGTTGTGTTTGCTTTAGCTCAAGATTTGCCCCTTGCTGGCGTGCATTGAAATGGCAGCAAAGAGACTTATGCATTCAATCACGTGATTAAAAATAATGCCACACATTTACCATATTTCTTTCTTTGACCCAACAGTCAGACTGTCAGATACACCTGCAACCTCAAGTGGCTCCAGACCACATGGATGAGTATCTCACTAGCATCCCCATAAACGTGCAAACCTCCTCACAGTTCAACAAGTTTCGACTGTACCTCAGTGTGGCCCGGCAGCTGGACTACAGTATCTCGGATGAAGTGACCAAGGTGAGACCTCAGCTCAGTAGACAAAACAGTGTGCAGTCTAAATTGTTTCATTCCTTGTTGTCTTCAGTTGGTCGAGGATGATTTTGTAGACATGAGGAAGGATGATCCCCAAAGCATAAGTGCTGAGGACCTGCACCGAATGCTCATTGTGGCAAGGTGGGCTCTAATTGTTTTTATTTTGATTATATAGGGAGTACTTTTTAAATGTCACTTAGTGAAATAAAAAATCTGACAAATGCTGCTTTAATTGAGCAATACTGGCTTTGGCTGCATGTTGGGACTCTGAATTGTCATGCCACCAAATAGGTCTGCTCGATTATGGAAAAATAATAATCACGATTATATTGGCAATAATAATATTTTATTGGTACAAAACGAAAATATTTAAGCATTTAAAAATATTAAGACCAATTTTTTAAAAAAAAAAACACTATAATTATTAAGTTCCTTTTGGACCAAACACAATTTATACTAATATATATATTTATTTATTTATTTATGTTGGCAAAAACTTGAAGTTGGAGTGCAGCATGTATACTGTGCAGCAGGACAATCTTTTTTTCTTTTCTTTTTTTTTTTTCTTTTTTGGTACAAAACAAGAAAAAATATTAAGACAAAATTTTTTGAAACCCTAATTATGCAAGTTCCTCTTTGATAAAACCAAATTTATTAAATTATTTTAAAATAAAAAAAATAAAAGGAGCAAATGTACAAATTTAAACAACTCAAAGATTTTTTTTTTTTATTTTTTTACAATTATGCTGATTTTGTAATTGTGGAGTGTAATGATTGAAATTGTAATTGAATTTCAATTAATTGCACAGCCCTAGTATCACCAAATATCAAACGTGTTGTCAGAAATTACTGAATTTTACTTAATGGGTCAAAAAAAATGATTTATTTACTTGTATAAATGCTCAGCTAGCTATACCAGCGACACATTGACAGACAAAACAATTAAATGCTTTTCCACTAGATGGCACAAGGTACATGATTAATTAACCACTTTTTTTTTTTTGTGTAAAATATTCATGTGGCATACTTTTGATATTTTTCCAAATGTAAAATACGTGCCTTTGGAAATCACAGCAATGTATTTGAATGTTGCAATGGGATGCGATTGACCAGGTCTCTGTTGTCAGGTTGCTGTCCCTGAGCCTGGGGCACACGTCTTTGTCCAGAGACATCTGGCTGAGGGCCAAACACATGGAGATTCAGCGGAGTTGCAGGATGGAGCAGCACAAGAGCATAAATGGAAATGAGCCATAGTTGCTCTATTGTTGGCGATTGTTATACTTTTGATACTTAGTTTATGATTTAAAACAAAAACAAGTTTCATTTCATCTATTGTGTAGCTGTTGCTACATGCCAGCAGTAAAGGCCTGTATGCCTTTACCAGTTTTCCATGTTTATAATTGTTTCCAAATGTAAATAAAGTTGTAGAAAAATAGTTCAGTGCTTTGTTTTCCTCTATGAATAATGCATGTGTCCTGGCATTCCCATGATCTACGCAAGCTTCCTGTGATATAAATAAACTTGAGTTGAGTTCAACAAGAAACCTCCTGCAACACATTCACTTATACTTTTTATTCCAGTGGAATATTGGACAAGAAGTGTACAATGCACTTTGCCATCAAGTACACCCAAAGAGGATGAGAATAAATAGGAGACTTTAATATATAACACAATGTCAACACTGGAAGAGTGTTGATAAAGGTGTGACCACAAGCATATAACAGTGAAACAGTGCTGAACAAATGCTTTAAGAACTATTCTGATGTCATGTTGTGGGGTTCTTGTGGAAGGGCGGACAGAAAATGGATGGTTGTGAACACGCATGTCAAAACTAAAGGAGAAAAATATCACCTACATTAACTATAACCTCTTGCATAACAAAAAACATTGTGGTTTCTATTGGGAATGTTGAGAACTACCATTCATCTTACACTTATTCCAGTGTTATAATCCTAATGCATCATTTAAATAAGTTCTGCATTAAAATATGTGCATTCCAGCAATATCTTAAAGCTTTTGGCAGCTCCACTCTCCCGAAATAATATAGCAACCACAAAGCAAACTAGCGCACCTTGCCTGCTGGTCAGCAAGCTGACTGCAGTAAATGGGCAGATTTAACAAAAGTAAATGTGATCAATTATCTTGGGATATTCCATCTCAACGCAGACCAGGTTATTGTGTTTGATTTACAGTAGAGAAATCAATATATTTTTGATAGTGACTCAAATTTGCTGTCTGACTTGATATTTTATACATAGCATTCTCTAATTTTACATTTTGAGAAAGCAATGAGGCCAAACTGATCATAAGATGAATGAAATTTGCAATTTTGGGAAATCTTCATTAGGGAGGCGCTTTTATCTTCAAACTTGCAGATATAAAACAGCTCTTAAATACAGCAGACACGCAAAACCCCAGTTATTAGAATTGTGTGCCTCACAAAATAAATGAAAGTGCCAGCTGATAAAATATCCCAAGATGAGTGTTACCCTGAACATGTTCCTTTATACAGTACAGTAGACACAAATGTAAAACGTAAGAATGGATGGAACATGTCGATTTTACCATAAATACCTGATATACATACACAGTCCCATTTTAATTCCCTGTTAAGGCAAGTAAGCTTTCAGTTTTGGGAGTGTTTCTATATAGTTGGATTGGTGCATTTGCATATATACCTACAATGTGCTACTCAGCTGTCTTGGTTAAACTATACAACATCAATCTACAATGCAAGTTTAAATTACAGTGAATTAGTCAAACTGTTTGAAGACTGGTTATGTGGAGACACTTCTTAATCATAATACAACTTTCCAAAATATAGATATATATATCATACTCTTATCTCCATTTAGCTGCCACCCTACCATCCATACATACATAAAAAAATCGTAGGTGTTAAACAGGGAATGGAGGCAATACTCAGGACACCCTCACAATCATGATACTCTTACTAAGGTCTTGTGTAGTCAAAACTTTGTACCACATTATAACAACACTTGACAATATTGATATTATATAACCTTACTACCTAGTTTGTTGTCTTGTTAATTTCTGACTTCTCTACAAAGGTTAATAGTTAACACCAGAACATCATTTTGGATTCACATAAGTTATTTGGTCAAACATTAGGACAGCCGTTACAAAAGGGTATTATTATTATTATTATTATCTATCACAAATACCAATAGGTGACCTGCACATGCCGTGTAGTACATTATTAATCCAGAGTTGGTCTGTCATCATGCAACTAACAATTATCTGCTCCGTCAAAGTCGGCCATTCGCACCAACCGGTCATGCAAGCATTTTTTGGGGGGGACAATTAAAATCACTTGAGAACAGTGTCATGTTTACATGCACGAAAAACTGCACAGTGCACACCTTTCAAACTACACAAGATCCCAACCTTAAAATCTGTGTTTACTTTGACATGCTGTAGCTTTTCTCCCAGTATAACCACTCGTCCTTTCCACTGAATCACACTTTATGTAAACATTTCAAAATCGTCTTCATCAACAAATACAGCAGAAGTGTTAAATTCTTCCATTGAAGTAAAGTAGAACAACTGGTTTGAAAATGGCTTAGATTTCTGATGCAATTATACAATACAGCCTTTTATAGAAATGTGGCTCCAATGTGGGAGTAAGCACATTTTTGAAGGAATTATTTTAACTTACTTAATATAAAGTATTAAATTGCACATTTTGTCAGGAGTGGCTTTAAAAATCGGACCATCCCAAGAAAATATGATGGCAACTGACAACCAATAAAATTGACAAGTGCCCCCATTTGTCGGCTCTCAATGTGCAAAACGTTCCTTTTCAAAAGGAAAAGGGCATGTTCTTGTGTGCATGTAAACATTCACTGCCTACAGTTTGAGATCCTGCACAACACCGGCTACTTGGACTAAAGGGCAAGGAGTGAGACCAAGTACAAACCGTTGCTACTGCTAGTCTCACGTTTCGACAGGACGTCCTCCAAAAAAAAAAATGCTGCTACAAGCAAAGCACTAGATCTGAATGATCCTGGTCTGGCACTGCGTAAACATTGCCTTCAACTCGCTCTCTTGGGCCTCGTTGACCGAATCGGGCTCTGGGCTCTTTTGCACCTTGGCCACGGCAAAGCTGATGCCCTGAGTGAGCCCCGCCTGGGTGAGACTGGCCACCTGGACCATGGAGCTTTTGATCTTGGCGAAGGGGGACACCACCCGGCTGCCGTTACTGTCGGCGGGCGAGGGACCGAGGCTGCCCTCCAGCTGGGAGCCCAGACTCCTCTGTGAGCCGCCCGACACGGCGGAAGTGGGCTTCTGGATGCCGAGCAGGTTGGGAGCGGAGGTAGTCATCTGGACGTCGAGCTGGGATGGCCTAGGGAGGTTCGATTCCTCCTCCTGCTGATGATCCTTTGTGCTTGGATGCTCGGGGTCGGCCGGGTTTTTATTCTGCGCAGGCACTACAGGATTGAGCGGGTGGGCGGCTTCTCCGAACACCTCGACGGGTTTGGTCTCTGCGTCCTGGACAAACTGCTGGCAGTAGGCGTCGAAGGGAGTGCCGAAGTCGATCAGAATGGCTTCCTCGGCCACCGAGGCGGCGCCTGGGGACGTGTCGTCGTCGACCTGAGAAGAGCTCTCCTGCTGGCCTTCGCAGCCGCTCACCCGGATTATGGAGGGAATAGTTAGCTCGGCGCTACCAATGGACTGGGAGCGGCTGCCCAGTCTCGGGTTCGATGCTACGATGCCGCAGCTGGGCAGCACATAGTCCGCGTTCTCAAAGGAGCCCGAGCACGGGTGCTCGGGGTCAGAATTGTACGAGTCGGAATCATCCGACATATCAAAATTTGCGTCACTGATATCTTTTGAAGTTCCCAAGCCGGGATTGCTGTCCGACGTGTCCAAGCTGCTGTCTGACTTCCACAGATTAACATGCATAGTTGGCTTCAGGAAATTGACCTTGACTTCCGGTTTAGAGAAATTTCCCAGCTTTCCGAGAGGCTTGAAGGTGCTGATGTTCACGCTTGTTTTGGTCTGTTTTACTTTCTGATTCAGAGAGGAGAACTTATTGAGGAGGAAACTTTTGCCTTGCGCTAGCCCAGAGCTGCCTTGCGCTTGCTCACCAGTTTTGTTTTGGATCCCCATTATGTCTTCATGAGGTCTGCTCTGACGCCTGAAGCACACACCGAAAAAAAAAACGTCAGGAATAATTAATACTGTTTTTAGGCAGGATTATGAATATCTATCCTAATGACCTGTCCAGCTTCTTTTCAACCACCAGTAGGTCCAGCCCTCTGGCCTGTTTTGTAATGCGAAGCATCTCAGCAATGCATTGTAGTGTATCTGAAAAGTAAGATAAGAAAATCCTTTAATGATGCCCAGAGGGGAAATTACAGTGTTGGGTACTGCGCACAGCAGCTTGTTTCAAGGGGAAGTCAACCTAAAACATTTCTTGACAATAATGCGTTATATGTGACCTCAATGGTCTAAACATGACATTCTGATTAATATTACATTTGTACAATATGAGTTATGCAGAAAAATCTAACAGTCATCTCGGGGGCGGCCATTTTGCCACTTGTTGTCAACTGAAGATAACGTCACAGTTTCTCGGGGCTCAGGCAACGACCAATCACAGCTTACCTGTTGAGACATGAGCAACTGTGATGTCATTTTCACTTGTTTATCATGTGGCAAAATGGCCACCTTGATATTGATGAAAACTGCTGGATTTTGCTGCTGATCTCATATTCCATTAACACAATATTAACCAAAATACCGCATTTAGATTAGTGGGGCTGCATAGAACATATTATTGTCAATATATATATTTTTTTTACTTCCACTTTAACTCATTTGCTCCCCAAACGTTCTTTTTAAATATTCCCAGTGTCCCAAAGACGTATTTATACTTTTTTTTTTTTTGGTTTATGCCAGAGCATACAGAAGGCTTTGATGGAGTCTCTGAACTGAAGAGAATGGTTGAAGCAATGGTAGTTATTACAAAAACGGCCAGCAGGTGGCAGCAGAGTATAAGAGATCAACCAGGGTCATGTTAAAACAACCTCTTTTCCCCACTGTTTTAAACAGATTTGTGAATAATGTTGAAACTTAGCTATATTGTAATGCTAATTGCTGCAAAATGGAAACAGAAATATGCTTTTTTTCCCTGATGAAATTAGAGACTAATCTTTCTTTTGGGAGGTTCCATGTTTTTATAGCAATAGAACACAATATTCTCTGGGCCTTGTAAAATCAGTCAAAATCCAGTAAAACAGCCAGAAGCAAAGGGGGTTGCTTCAGTGAAAATGGCTGGGAGTGAATGAGTTAAGGATTCAAGTAACAAAAAAAATATGATTATGCGGTAATAACCTGTTATATACAACCTTTAGGGATAAAAGTGGCATGTAAGTTTTGATTGAGCACTTGAGCAGTAACTATAAAAATAAAGTGTGAGGTTATGATTTTGAAATGATTCTCAGCCTGTCTAGATCCTGACATTCAAAGGTGAATACAACCTTTTCCGTCATCCTCGGGATTTCGGGTGGCTGCTCGCAGTGTGTGAAAGTATCCACTTGACTCTTCACTTCTGTAATGCAGGCGCATACAGCAGAACTTTGGTTTGCCAAACAGTGTCGGTTCTGGGCCTGCAAAAAGATTACTCACGCTGACAACTTCCATTTTTGGGGGTGTTTTTAGTTTTCATTTCCTTGAATGAATCATATTCCTCAACAATATTACTACAAGGGTACTGAGAGAAACTGTAACACACACACTTTTAGGAAGTGCTGTGTGACTCAGTCAGTGTACAAAAGCCAAGTCACTTCTCCTTTGTGTAAAACTGAATACTTACCAATTTCAATCTTTTCCAAACCCTCTAAATTGAGGCGCTGGTACTGGTTGACTTTATCCGCTTCTTCGTCATAGCTACGGATGAACACAACCAGTGAATGATTCAAAGGAACAAATCCCACTTAATAGGTTGGAATATGTATTAAGACTTACTAAGCAATGTAGTAGGCTTTGTCAGACAGAAGCAGAAGCACATCCACATCTTTATTAGTGGCATCGATAAGGCTAAAAAGAAGAAGACATTGCATCGAGTAAAAAAAAAAGCTGAAGACATTTCTGGCCACAGTGTCAATGTCGACATCCAAAGCTGACCTATAAGTTAGCTGAGTATAAAAAAGTGCTGCAAACCTCATGTCACAGTTAATGAGAGCCCAACCACCATGAAACCTCTCATCATCAGGCAGGAGAAGCTGCATGTATGTCTGCAATAACAGGCTGACTTGTTCCTGGACTCCTCTTTGGCTTTCTTGCTCTTTTTCTTCATGCTCCTTCTCCTTACTGAAAATTGAGTAGAGGTCTTCAGTCACGGGAAGACCCATCATGAGGTCTGCAAGGAAACGGACAGACTGTGAAAAGTTGTTTTAGAACACAAACGCACTGTCAGCAGATATTTTTGTTTCTGTTATACCGATTACTGCTTGTCTGTAAGCATCTCTGAATCGGTTCAGGTAATATCGGTTGGCTGAGTTCACGCCGTCCTTCATGACACCAGCCAGTTTCCTCTCGCCCGTCCTCGTAAAATCTCCCTAAAGGCAAACGAGGGATGCATTTACCAGCAAACACTTTTGTATATATTGATGCATGCATGCCAGAAAATTAATGAAGCATCACCCTATGGGATGTGCGTAAAGCCAGCAATAACCGTAATACCTTAAGTGCTGCTGTACCAGCATACTGTCTGCTGATGGTGTCACCATTGTTGGCCCACATGACCTGATAAATCCTGTAACATTTGAGAGGGAGGGGCTGCTCTGGAGGCATCACACCCAACTTCTTCAACTGTCAGAAATGAATATTAGAATTTGAAGGATCCTGTATGCTAGATTCTCCTATTAGAGGCCAGAAAGGCTACAGGAAATAATACATTCAAAGCTGAATCATAATAACTGCTGAAATACATCTAGAGGGGAACAGATGCTCTCAGTCTCAGAACTGATGATTCAAACATCATACCTGCTGTTCCATAACAACCCGAGCAATAGCAGCCTGGACGACGTTGGTCCTGTCCAAACAATCCATGCAATTAACTCGGAAGATTCCCTCTTGCTTGCAGATGACTCCAGCTTGGTCCACCCTATCGAAGACACCCAGATGCAATACGATGCATTTAGATTAATATCATCATGCTATGTCAAAAAATTAATCAAAATGACAAACTGTCCTTAACTTAATAGTATTTACCTAATTACAAAATAGTGAGTCACACTTACCAGGCCCATTTCATGTCAGTGATGATGTCAAAGATAGCATCCGTCAGTGTTTGCACATTTTCAAATTTCATTCCTCGACTAAGATACAAGGCAGATAAAAGGGAAGGAAAAGCAGTGTTACCAAAAAATAGAATTGCAAACACATCACACCAAAAGTGTTTCTCTCACCAGTGCTCATGGAAGTCAAATGACACATAGGTGAGGTTTGGGTTGTTGTAAAGAAGGACTTGCTTTAGATATGCGTCCCCTATCAACTTCTCTCTTCCACTTTGGTCAACTAAGTTAATTATGACCTGAAATTAAAACAAAGAGTGATATCAAATAGTACAACGTAATTGCATTCAGGAGTTGTGTGGTTTTTTTTTTTTTTTTTTAGGACATTCAATTAATATGGAACAAAATTGAGGTTAGCATGTTTGGTTTGGTGTGGCCCTAAACAACTGATTCACATTTGCTCCCTTGGGAAATGTAATTGTTAATCCCTGATCTAACCAATGCTAACATTACAATACATGAATAAACAGTAGTTTTCTAAATATACTTTCTACCATAAAGTAAGTGGCATAGTGTAAACTAATTATCTAAGAAGGACGCTGAGAACATTCACACCAAATGCAACTCGGGGAGGTGCAATGACAAGAATAATTTTAAAATTACACATTCACCCATCTACACCTGCAAACCTACCTCTTTCTTGTACAGTTTAAGTTGCTCTTCGAAGTGGGCAGCAAAGTACGACATGGTCTCCTTCTCTTCTGAAACGCCAGAAATGTAAATCAATTTAATGACAGTTTTAATTAAACAAACACTCAACACTCAATTTTAGGATGACTAAAATCATGTATCTCACTGGTATGGAATTAAGTACCGCTAGAATTAACCACAAATCCGAGAACTGCTCTAAAGCCTGGGAAATTAATTCTTTCCGTTGACTGACTGCACGCAAGAAGTGGTTCCACTGACCTTTCTCCAAGCGTGGCCGGGGATTGTAGCGATATCCTGCCTGGCTCCAGAAGACAGGCACAGAGCCACGAGTCTGCACAAAGGACAGAGTGTGGCTGTGCACGTGGATCAACTGCTCCGTCTCCACATAGTTAGCCACATGGCCATCTGTATCTACTCCCCTGCGTTTGTACCGCATCCCTTTGGGAAAAGAGAATCGATGAAGACTATTAAAAGACTGTTTCATGTGAAGAGAATAGATAGGTTGTTTTCTGTAATGTAAAACTACTCTGAAATAATTATATTAGAAGACAGAGTTGAAATGAATTCAAATTGCATTTACAGTTAGTTATTGGTGCTTAAGAAACTTAGAATAGACCACCTGTCAAAAAGAGACCATCAACCGTTATGACGTGCTTGTGTTATTTTGAACAGGAATGGGGAATTTCAAACTGAAGTCAAACTTTTTATACCTACATTTGAGTCTTGCTATTGAGTGTTTTTGAAAAAGAGTATATTTTTATGAATAAAGGCTTAAAACTGTCATTTCTGTTATAGCATTTCCAATACTTGTACAGACATAAAAATAATTTTGGGTAATGACCAATGCTGTTAATTTAGCCCAGCTGTGGCATACACCTTACATAGTGGAGTGACCTAGTGGATTTTATAAGCACTATATCTTGGTAGTATACCTGCTCGATGGCGGCTACGTCTGGATATGAGCGCAACAGTGAAGCGGGGATGGATGTCGTCAACACAGGTCACCTCCTGCGGTGGAGTTTCAGGACTACTCCGTTCCTCATCAGACGTCTCGTTATAATTCACAACAAGTTCCTCGACTTGAACAAAGCCCTGGATGATTGGCATCACCCATTCGTCCACTTCAGGTGTCTGAGATATACAAAATAGTCATTGTTTCAATTAATATCTTTCCTAGGTACATTACAGGTATAAAATGAAAACCTCCATCAAGGCCAAATTATTAAAAATATGGTCGGTCTGACTCTCTTTGATTGAAAAATAAAGACAATGCAGATCGATATGGTTAACTCATGAATGAATAATATCTTAATTTCCTCCCACACTGACCTACTCAGTGAGAAATCTGTGCCTGTTTAATTGAACAGCAACCTGATATACGAACAGGAAGGCATGACTAAGTTGTATGACTGGCAACAGCCTTACTGTACCTATTGCCATCTAATGGAATAGGATTTAGTTGTTCTGTCTATCACTACATATCGCTGGCATGGGTCAATAAACAAAGATGTATTTGTAATGAATATATACTGTAACAATTTTCAGACAAATTAATTGAAATTTTATCATTTCCCACAGCACACAGAATTAGCTCTTATGGCACCCTGGTTATGTTGAGAATCACTGCTTGGGTGGTAGTAATATACACCATTTTCTAAAAATAATAAACAAACTGCCGGCTTGTGTAATTCATGCTCTGCTGATGAGATCATTTTTGCTTCGACAAGCTCATCTGATCTTCATCAGTTGGAACTATCTTTAACTTTCACTTTGTTCCCAAAGAGATAACAATAAGTCAAGGTTGCATGATACCAGGAGACTGCAGTATACTGTTGCTATTTATTTGTCTTCCGGTACTTTCACTGGCCATAGAGACTAAGGAAATCGAATGAAACAATAGAGTATGTGTGTTTCACTCTAACAGCATATGGGAGAGGCTGTTCTGATGTCACACAAGGAAGGAAACGTATTAGCAACACAATATCAAATTCCTTTACCACTGAGTTATGATTCTAAGTGTTGGGAAGTAAATTAACTGGTCATCTGGGAAAATCAAGCTCTACTGAAGTATGAATATGTTACTCTATATGTTTTAGATATTACACACAATGAATCTTTCATAATTCAAAGCCATCAGCTGTTATCTTCATTGTATGATTTCATTTTCTTTATGATTATAACATCATGCAATGGCTAATACTTTGCTCATGTCAACAAATGTGGATATCTGGACACAGTCATTTTACTCCAATTTAACAGAATGAAAGAGGAAAAACACAATGTAGCAGCCTACATCGGTGGGGGGGGGGGGGGGGGGGGTTACCTGTAGGTCCACAAGATCTTGAATCATGTGTTTGTTCCAGAAGAAACGGTCATCCACCTTACACAAACAAAATTAAACAATTTCTGTTAGGCAACCAACGTTTACATTGGACATTCACATAGAATTTTGGACCCTGGTCCAATTTGTTTCCCTCCTCACCTGTTTCCAAAGTGGTAAATCGGACCTTTCCAACTCTCCTTGGCGTTGCACAGTGTTTGTCAGGTCATAGGTGGGGCTGTAGTAGAAGGAGTCAGAATCCATGAATATTTTGTAAAGCTCATCAAGCAGCCGCCTCTCTAGACGTTCCTTCTCTTTGTTTTCCTTTACCTGGAAGGCAGGTGAATACTGGATTGGGCAAAATTAGGTAGATGAGGTAGGTAGGTAGGTTAGGTAGATTAGGTAGGTAGGTAGATTAGGTAGGTAGGGAGGTAGATTAGGTAGGTAGGGAGGTAGATTAGGTAGGTTAGGTAGATTAGGTAGGTAGGTAGATTAGGTAGGTAGGGAGGTAGATTAGGTAGGTAGGTAGGTAGGTAGGTAGGTAGAGCATAAAAAGCATCAGCAATACCAAAAGCATCAGGCCCGTGACAAACTGAACAGAGACCTACCTTTTTTTTAATGGGCACAGCCACATTGGATTTTATTTGGCTTAAGGTTTTCATTAACTTGGACTCATCAGGAGACTGAACCAGTTTCTCTGATTTGTCAATTCCAAAATGGTGCTTTTTGCAGAGCTGAAAAAGATGAGCTTGTGTCACTTTAGAGTAATATACAAAATGTCACCAAGATAGAACCGAACTTGACAAAACAAGGAAACACTACCCCTACTAGTATAATAAATTTGGTAACCAGCCTAATGGCTACATGGAGCAACAGGATTTCTGTAAAAAGAGCAACGAAGGTGGAGCGGGGTTGGGTCATTATTCTGCACAATGTAAAACAGGGTGGAGTCTAATAATAGTCTATGCAGGAGCAATCTTTCCTTTCAATAATACTCACTTGAAAATAATGTGCCTCACCATCCACGAAGCTGCCCTGAAAGACTGAAATCTTAGCAATACCCAGCTTTCTTTAAGTTTCTATACAATATTTTCAATGGCACCTTTGTGTCGGACTTTTAACAAAACAAGGCTACACAAATATATTGTAGTAGCTGATAGACCGATTATGATTCATACACTGATGCAGTCATGGCATTCTTGGCAAACACTCAATCAGGTCAAGCATCACACTTTGCCGCGTGTCTCATTTCAGACATAGGATGCACACCTCCAGCTCCAGCTCCTGTGGCTCTTCATCAGACAGAGGAATGACAGCTATCTTGATGATCTTGTAGACTTTGTGGTTGCCTGGCAAATGGCCAACAAGCGCTTTCTGGCGGATTAATACAAGGCCGAGAGGAAGATCTGGCAAGAGGAGTAGAAGAAGGGTAGGTGGGTAGGAGGTGACTGCATCACGAGTGCAGAATTCCTCACATTCTGTAAGGTGTGAAGAAACCAGCCTCAAAGCAGCTATTAATTAATTATAATACAGCAGTACAAGACATCTGGTAAATAAATATTAAATAAAACGGTATTAGCTCATGTCAAACTAACATGTCTGAAAATAATACAATTGCCCTTGAATAAGGTAAAAATAACTCATGCTCTGTGCTTCTGAGAGGCAAAAAAAAAAAAAAGCATCATCAATTGAATCATCACCATCACATCACTCCTCTTCATCACTACATGCATTTCAAAGTACATTTTGCACAAATCTTCACACCTTCCCTTGTGAATGTGAAACGAGTCACAGTAATGGAAGATTTGCCATATCATGTAGTCAAAGACTAAGAAACTTTTTTTTTTTTTTTTTTTCCCCCCGGGCCTTTATGAAATGTCAAATGAGTACCGGTACTCTATCTTCTTACCTGTGTGAAGCTGTATCTTTCCTATGATTCCTTCCACCAGGCCCAAACATACTGGGTTCCAAGCAAGCAGTAGGTCTGTGGCTGAAAGAAAATTAAGATAGAGACGGAAGTGTCTGTGAAAGTGTGATAGAATGACATGGAATGACTGTCAACAAGGACCCACAGATATTTTTCACAACTCTGCTAAGACTTCAAACCCAGTAAAGGTCAATATGTATTAAACTGCAGTGGTCTGTCATTCATCAAACACCTAACATTCAAGAAAATATATTATTCTGTCAAAACACTGCCAGTCTGTTTGTTAACATACTTAAAACTCAGACCGGGCATGACATCAGCGCATGCCATGCAGTGGTAAGGCTGAGTCAAAGGAAAACTGGCCTGCTGGTGATGTATTCACCAACATACTGAAGATAATTTGAAACATGTGAAGGGTGTGGCAAATGGAGCAGGATGTTGGCATGAGAATCACACAATATGACTAATATTTCTTAATTCTACAGACACACAATTAGTAGAGGCAAAATCTTGAAGAAATATACAAAGCTAACTGCTTCAAATACTTTAAAGAACTACTTTCCTGTAAGGTCGGGAGTAGAATGGAAGTTGAGAGAGGAGCAGAAACCCTTGTTCCAATTAAATTATGAAACAGTGGTGCAACTGTAAACCTGTTCAGGATGGCTACACAACCGTAGGACTTGGCATCAACAGCCTCACAGTCCGGAAAGGTTCTATTAAAACATTATTTGCTTCATTTTGACTTATTTGCTTGGATCCCCACAAAACACGGAAGCTGTCATACATTAAACTATGATTGAACTCTGTTACAGCTAATAGACTCGTTTAATTAAGAACTTGAATGTCTGGTTTTCTCCTCTGTGTGCAACATAAAAATTCACAAGAAAACACGCCAGCCTGCCTGTAGTAATTGATACAGTATATTGTATAAAACGAGGCAAAGTGTTTGTGAAGTTGGCCAAAACACTTCGACTTCGTGTACATTTATTAGGTTAGTTAATTGTGAGCATTGTTTGTGTTTGAGGTTGGTGGGAGAACATGCAAGTATCTACTTATGAGTGAATCAGTTGGTGTCTGATTTGAATTTGTCAAGAAATAAACGTTCGATTCAAGTAAAAGACCGACTGGCGGAAAGATACGTACCAGGTTTGAGTGTCATGGTACCGTCTTTTCGGCTACACCAAAGAGCGCGGTCCCCGTTCTGAAGAATGTAATCGTCTTTGGCTTGGAACAGCTCCATTTTGTCAGTATACGTTAAACAAAATAAGTCACTAGTTAGACAAGAGGAACAGCCTTGAGAAGGTAAGTGTCAACTCGGTCGGATGACCGTAGTCAGCCGGACGGCGAATTGCTAACTCCGGTTAGCTCCTCGCTCCCCTCCGGCTGGTGAGCTACAGCTACGAGCTAGCAGCAGCTGGATGCTTGTCTGATGGGTTTGCTCCACTTGTACGCATATTGGCGATTGCTCTCCCTCACCACTGGATACACATTCTTCCCCACTGTTAGTGTTAGGCAGGGCACAAAAGTAAGGCATAAATAAATGGGGAGTTGTCTCGGTAGTCGGTAAACTGCCGCGGAAGCCATCCAGGAGGTACCAGTTTCCTGCTCTAAACATTGACACGTGACCCGTCGTCACCATAGAAAAGCAGGTAGCGTGCAACCCAAGAGTCACCACCTTTCACTGCCAGTGGAAAGTTCCCATTTGGAATAAGTGCTGTTATTACCCGAATGTTTTTAATGTATAATGTGTGGCGTGCGATGTTCGTGTCAATATTTATGAGTTGAGGTTTTTGCGTTCCCACTCACAAAAAGATAGGCGTTAACTGACAGGGGTGGGCAAAGTCGGTCCTCGAGGGCTGGAGTCCTGCAGGTTTTGGATGTTTCCCTTCTCCAACATAGCTGATATATGATTAGCTCATCAGCAAGCTCTGCATAAGTTGAAAGACAATAACTTTTTCCCAAATCCTCCTAATTTCAGATTGTCAACCGTAAATATGTCTGTAGTCCTCTGTGGAAGTGATTATCTCCGTGTTTAATCAAAATAAGACATTTGCAGATATCTCTCTTTTCTTTTTTTTTGTAAAACAGTGACCAACATTTTTGCCTGTTATGGACCAAGTCAGTAACTGAATAATAAACAAGTTGTCAGTGCATTTTCTGCACTGTCAATTTAAAATATTGTCCTGTGTTTTTAATGAAGGGATGGAATTTAATGTGTTTATATCCGATGTATCAATTAATTAAAAAAAAAAGTCAACATACGAATCAATTATTGCAATAATCATTACTTAGAGTTGTTGAAGTAGGTTAACAAATATGACTGTCCTTTCATAGATTTTTCCACTACCTGTAATTTACTTGTGTATTTGTTTTTCTGATAACTTCATAATTTTACTCCCTACATTTGAAAACAGGTACTTTCCACACCTTGCTTAATTTGTCAACACCAAGCCTGTTGCCTTTTCAACCTCCGCAAATGATGTCAAAACGTAAAAATAAAATGTGTAGAGGTCAAGTCAACCCAATGAGATCAATTGATTGAAATCTTGGGGAGATATAAGTCAGAATATTATAAAATATTAGTCAGAAATACTGTCAAATACAATTTATTTCAATGATACCAATATGACTTGCTTTCAATAATGCATTTGTCTGCGACTCATCACCCGTGATTGATACTTAAGCCACAATCCGTAATTTGTGAGGGTTATAAGGCATTACAGAGGGCTTACTTTGGTGACAAATCATTACACAAATTGTGCGAGGCTAATTATAAAACTAATTTTACACTTTTCAAGTGATAGCTTGGTGTTGTATTGCACTTATAAGGCAGATTTTGTCTGTGATATTACAGATTGTGGCTTTGGTGTTTCTGCAAAGAACATTCTAACAATCTGTAATTGATTCCTTACTAGCACCGAGTGCTGATTGTCTCACATCACAGGTCCATTTGTGTTACACATTCATAAATATAGTAAAATACTATATAGTGAAATATAAATACTTGATAGATTGCATTGAAATTACATTAACCATGTCTATACAAACACTCAAAACACATCAAAATTGGTGTAACAAATATTTCAAAAATGATGCTGATCATTCAGTGTGATACATTTCCATGATGAAGTGCAAAGATGACAAAGTAACTCACGTACCAAAAAGCAGCATCCTAAATGACAAAATCATTGTTTTTGCCACAAAGCAGCTCCAACATTGTAATAAAGGGGAAATGCTTTTGTGTTGACAGCGTTTTGCAGAGAGTTCAGCTGTAAAGCCCCAAATGTTTGCACTCTTCATGCACTGTTTACAAACAAATGTGCCGACTGGATTGAGGAACGCTCCATACAATATTGAATAAAGACAAAAGGCATCTACACGTAACATTCATTAAGAAAATACTTGTCTTTATCGTATGATAAATAAAGGCCTCTTCATCAAACTCGAATTTGACTAAAACTTCATGTTGCTCATGAAAGGTATCTTATTATGAAGACACTGGCACAATACTGAAGGCAACAACGTTGTTTTGAAAAGCGTGACTGCACAAAACTCCCATCAATTACGTGGTGAATGGCAAAAAATACCAACACGGTTAATGAATGCATGCAAGTTTCACAAATACTGTGCAGTGTGTGATCTTGTTCACTATCAAATAAACGCTTCACGCTTCTAGTTAGGATATCTCCTTAGCCATCTCAACATTCTCCTTGGTGATCATGCTGGGTTCTCCTTTTTGTGTCAGGCTCTCTCCCTCCGCCAAATTCTCACTCGCAGGTCTTGTGGACGGTTCCTCCAGTTGCTCCAGCTCCTCTAGTATGGTCTGAACGCGACGGACTCCGTCCCTTCTCGCCTGCCGTACATCCGCACGACCTTCGGGATCAACTGAGTCTAATGCTAAAAGCTCTTTGGTCAGCAGTTCCTCCAGCAACAAATATTTCTTATCGTTCTTTTTCCCTTCAAAGCTTTTCACCTCTGCTTCCAGTTGAGCAACCCGCTCAACTATCTTCTGTACTTTCGCCAAACCTGGGTGGACGGGACACTGGGGCGTTTGTTCAGCCTCTATCTTGACAGGCGGAACTTCTGTAGCAACAGCCGCTGCTTCAGGTGCGTCTGGCTCACTGACGTCGCTGGTGTTTTGCTCCGCTTGGTGGGGCTGTGGGAAGTGTTGTGGTAATTGCTCGGACTGCGGAGACGCCCGAGGCGACGCCTGCTCGACTTGCTGTGGTTGCTGAGGCGGAGGGTGTTGATGTTGCTGAGGTGGAGGCTGTTGGAAGTGTTGATGTTGCTGAGGTGGAGGCTGTTGAAAATTAGGCTTTTGGCCATCAGCGTCTGTGCGTAAAGGCTGAGAAATCTGGATGTTCTCGGTTTTTTGCAGAGGGCTCGTTTGTTCCTGCTCCACTTTCTGAGGTGGCTCTCTCATGATGATATGCTGTGGACAATCAGAGGTTTAAATACTTGGATATCTGGACCAATGTGAAGTGGGGCTGGACGATTATGGAAAAAATACCAGTCACGATTATTTTGATTGAAATTTTATTTTAAAATGTATATTTTTTTTACTACTCAAAACTACGATCATTGCCGGCTTACGCACATTCATCGTTGAACAATTTATTCTTGAACACTATTCTTTTTGTCAAGTTATAAAATAACCTTGTAAATATCATATGAAATCCAAGCCCCTTGCATTTTCATTCTTTATTTTCAAACTTAAGCATTCAGGATTGTATTTATTTTATCTTGTGTTATTTTCACAAGTCTGGGGACTTAGTGGGTTAACCTGGGACCTTAGGGATTGTATTTTGTACTATTTAGGACAGAAAATTCCTTATTTCTATCCTTGAATTTTGAGGCAAGAAAAAATAGTCCTCGTTTGCTTGAAAATATGACTGAAAAGCACAGCGAGAAATTTAATTGATAGTAAAATGCTGTAACTTTCGTAAGTATACTAAAATAGCAATTAAAAACAAATACTGGGTCTTCCTGCGTGTCTTGGCCTGTTATGGGCACCTTCTTGTGGGCAGTGTGGTGCTGTTCATCCATGGTGTACATACAATGATAACAGAAGAAATTTGCTTGTGAATTCTATCAATATAACTATTTTTCTTCTTATTTCTTCAAGTAGTGTTATCTTACCTGTGTATATGTGTTTCCAGAGCCTTTGTGTGTGAATATCAGTTATGTAAAGGAATACCACTCCCGTCAATGCTAATTTCCTATTAGCATTTGAATGGGCTCCTCCATTAACTTTAGCATTAGTGTTCGGCTAGCGATGTTTTAAAAACAAAGCATGTCTTGTATTTAAATATAAACTGGATGTAATTCTTGTTGTCGTGGGTTTAGTTTTACAGTTAACACCAACTAGGGTGTCATTAAATAGCTTAAATGACGCTTAGGGACGGCAGAATCACATTGATTCACTCTGGCCTAAATTAGTTGGTACAAGAAACATGGTGGTGGTGCATTCAGGGTACATTCACAACGCAGTGAACCTGTAAATGCACCACGGCGTTCTTCACATTAATCGTTTTACTTCGATTATATAATTTTAAAGATCGAGAGAAGCCAAAATCGAAATGACGATAAAATTCCAATTAATCGTCCAGCCCTAACTGTGAAGGACAAATCTGTGTGTAAGTCTTATGTACTTACCTGTGGTCTTTCGCCCAGCACTTGTGTTACAACAGGCGACTGACTTCTGATATTATGTGGCAGGTGAATGGCAGCAGTATCTCGATGCTGGGGATACAATACGGGAGAAGCCCTTTCTCGAGGAGGCTGCATTGCTGCAGAATAGCTGGGCCATTCGTCCTGCTGAACTCGGTGGAAGGGTTGCTGATGCTCTGAATAGGGGACGCGCTGACAGTGGACGGATGGATTTATCTGCGGCTGTGCTTGTGTTTGGCCTCCTCCACCCTCATGAATGACTGGGATTGGGATGTAGCCTGCTTGAAGACCAGTGCTGCTGGGCCGTGGGAGTTGGTTATGTGGGCCAGTATAAACCTTGAAAACAATTCAATAGGAAATTGTGAAGGTTTAATACCCATTAATACTACTGAATTGCAACCATAGAGCACAGTACATTTAGTCTTAGTTATTGACCAACCTCTGCTGTTTGGGATACAGGTGAGCTGGATTTTCCTGTGGAGCAACTGTCACCAGGTCCATGTAGAGGTGATCTAGGCCTACAATGAAAGCCTGGTGTGGGCGAAGGTATCCGCCCCTCTGTCCTGATATTCTGTGTAGCGGTTGGGTGGATGTACGAATAGCACGGGTGCTGTTGCTGTTTGAGATCTGCACCCTCGTGGAAGACTGGGATTGGGACATAACCTGGACGAAGGATGGGGTGCTTCATCTCTTTCACAAAGGTCTTCTGCGTCTCCTCTGGGCTTGGTTCTGGTGGGGAGCTGGGTCCATTTGGGGACACTTCCCTAACCTGTAGTATGTAGACATGAATTGAAATGTGATAACAAAACTGACAGCAGTAAAATGTATTGCATGCAGCAGTTGTAAATCACACAAATTAAATAGCAGCTATCCCTGAACCGTAACTATACCCATAAATATTTTATTTATCAGGTGTTTAGAATTTTAAGTAATTATGCTCCAACACTTGAAAAAACAAAAGCAAATGTTTGCTTATGTAAGAGCAGAGGCAGTATTAATATTTGGACCTCATAAATTATTCAAGTTCCTACTCCTCCATAAAGATATTTACATTTACACTGAGTCAGTCCAAAATACAATGCAAATGAAGATCCATTCATTTTCTGTACCACTTCCTCAGTGAGGTCTCGGGTGAGCTTGAGCCTACCCCAGCTGACTTTGGGCGAAATGCGGAGTGCGCCCTCAACTCGTCACCAGTCAAGTCGCATGGCACATATAAACAAACAAACCCTTCACACCCGTGAATGCAGGGAGAGAACAAACAAGCTCTACACAGGAACCTGGATTCAAAGCCCACAAACTCACAATTGTGAGGCAGATGTGCTAACCACTCGCTCACTGTGCCTTCTCCAGAAAAACAATTTAATAACCCCCCACCCCCATGTAAATAGCTCTCTAGAAAATCTAAGCTTAAAAATGAGGGGTACGTCTGTCCAGACATAAATGATTATATAGGTTTAGTTTAACATTTCAGGGCAAATATTACCTAAGATACACAGGTGTTTGTATTCTACAAGTTTAGATGTCCTTTCAGGAAGATGCATGTGTTATTATTTGTGACCCTAGAAACTACGCAAATTGTTTAATGTATTATTTGTGGTTGTGGAAATGGATAGATGGATTTACGGAAGGCACTGTCAACGATTTCTGCACTTAGTTGTCCAACAGATTGTGTTGAATCATTAATTATTCTTGCTATAAAATAAAACATGGCTTATCAAAAAATGAATTTATATGCAGAACTAATATAATCAATCACACGAAGAAACAATAAAAATATTGCTGCGGACAAATGCTATTTGTGTAGATTTGTGATTAATAAAAACCTTTTGGATTGTCAACACAAAGGCAACTGCCAGCAATAGTCAAGGCGGAACACAAGCAACAGGTTTATTCATAGTTCATTGATTTCTGCCTTGGTAACCATTGACAACAAATCTCAGACGTCAACACAATAACTGCATTTCAAAGCCACTACCATTAATATGATATAGGCACTTTTTTTTCCACTTTTTTTGTTTTTGTTTTCTATCTAAAACAAAAGTTGTGAAATTTCTGGGAGTGACCCTTTGCCCTCTGCCATTTGAGTATGGGTCGCTGCACACAGGCAACAGCATTGCACCCATTTTATCCAAGGCACGGACAGCTGTCCTCTTTCTAGCAGCTTCTGCCTTCCACAGCGACGTCTGACTGAAGATTAACAAGTGGCAGCATGCGAGCCCCCCTTTCCGTCCCTCGTCATTCCATCTCTACTCTCCATGCTTCAATAGATATGATATAATACGCAGTAATCCTAACATATAGACGCCACCCTGACCACGGTGGTCCTGCGTCAAGCCTTGTAAGGGAAAAGTTTAATATGAGGACATCGCGGTTTGTCGTCATAAACGAACTGATATTAGAAGTCAAAGGTGGTCTTTACATATACTGCAGGATGAGTCACCGAGTAATTATGTAGTTAGGTCAGCACTCGGGGACAAAACAGGGTTGGTGAGGCGTTCGAAATGGCTCGTGAGGTGTGCGTGAGGGGGAGTTAAGGGGGCAAACATGGCCTATAGTCAACACCGTTCGTGACATACACACTAGCTAACTGCGCACCTCGGAACATTTCACGGATCGGAACATGCACATGATATAACACACGCTCCCCAATACATCAACTTTATCGCGCCGCCGTTACCTTTTTCGTGTCGTGTCGCGGGTCATTCCAGGTTGTGGTGCGGTTGTTGTGATCCACGAAGAAGGGCCAGCCGGTCTGGGGGTCAATTTTGACTTCCCATCCGAGAGGCAAGGGGTCGTTGTCGTTATTCGCCATCGTCGTTGTCGGCGACTGTGTCTTCATGCCGTTCATGCTTCTGGCTGCCCAGCACTGAGGCATTTAATACCGGCGACGGACGCTTTAAAGATTCCTTCAAGTGACGTGGAAAAGTGGGCTGGAAGTTTCTCGAAATAGCTGGGTTAATGTTGGGGGCGGACAGCGCTGGATACAGAGGCATGGCTTCGCTAACCAATGTCGCGCAGCACACCCCCAGACCACGCAAACACACACGCAGTAAACACGTTTCATCATTTCAGAATTAGGCCTACCTATTGCCACAATCATGTTTTTCTCATTAGTTTCCATTATTATCCGACACCAATAATATTATATATATATATATATATATATTTATATTTATATATATATATTTATATATATATATATATATATATATATATATATATATATATATATATATATATATATATATATATATATATATATATATATATATATACGGATTTCCAGTATTCAACAGGGATCTCTTTGAAAAGTTTCCTTTAAGAATATTAAGGAAGTAACTATGGTTTTATATGGGGTGGTGTGTGTGCGCGTGTGTGTGTGGTTCCACAGATAACAAAAGAGAAATTATTTCTCAGAATTAACACAGCTGCAAATTACTCTGTCTATAAAAGTTTTAAAACACAGTTAGATTTGCAGTGTTCTTTTAACCTTTCGGGGATGAGATCCTTAACCTGGCAATAGCCAGATTGATATTGCGCTTCACTCAAAGTTGTTCTCTGCAATATCCATCGAGCATCTGTCCACGGAATTTGCTCAGGAAAGGCGGGACATTCTGTACAATAATTCGAGCATATTGGACGATGCGGCATTGTACACGTTTGTTTTAACCAATCACGGCCACGGGTGAAAATGTTGTCTTTGTTCTTGTGGAACGGGAAACACGAAAATCTTACCAGCTAGAAATGCACGAAACGCAAGGAAACGGTGAATAATTCTGCAACAACAGAATTAACTGTAGCATCCGTTCGTCCATGTTAGGTTTGTTTGTTAGCTCCGGTGTCGGCCATGGCATACATGGCTTCCTGTTTTCGTCACAGTTGCATATCCCGCCCCCCAAACACAATGTCACTCCGTGATTGGTCCGAACCACCAGTGGTTCGGATTGGTGGAAATCAACTGGAGTGGAACAAGATGTATTCTCTGTGTCATGACTGTGTTTTGTCTGTGTTTTATTTGGGGGAAGGGTTATATTCGGGTCATGACTGTGTGGTCAAGTGTCTGTTTTGAACTGATGTAACCAGCATCTAGTTTCAACTGGTAAGAAGCTATGTGAAGTCAGAAGCTATATGATGTCAGGAAGCTTTAATGTCTTTATCTGGTCCGAAGCGAATCAGAGAAATCCATGTCAGCTCTGTTACCCACATGTTTGGCCACAGCCAATCTGATCCATTCGCTGTCTATATAAGTCTGAAAGAGAAGTGTGTTGGTGCCGAATTATTAATCTGTTCACCTGTCCATGTGGCCACCTGCTCCTCTGCTCGCCTTGTTCCATGCCTTTGGATCCATGATGCCTTCCCGTTGTTTCTGGTCAGTCAAGTTACTTCCACGCCTCTTGATGTTATGCAAATAAAGTGTTAAAACTCTTATTTTTGTCTGCATTTTGGGATCCAACCCCAACACATAACACTCTGGAGTTTGTGAACTCACAAATACCGAGAATTTATGTCGCGAGAGCAAGGTTATGAGATCCTGCCTCAAGTGGAGGAGTTGAAGTACCTTAGGGACTTGCTCACCTCACAAGCCACACAAGGGGTTTCTTATGACTTGCTTCGAACTGATTGGACGATCTGGCATCTTTTGCACGTTTGTTTTGACCAATCAAGGCAACGGATTAAAATGTGGTAGTCCATCTCATCTTTTAGGGAAGGGGGGTAGCACGGACATCTTTACCAGATAAAAATGCATGAAGCACCTCTCGCAGTTCAAATTAAACAAGGAAACGGTGAGTAATTCTGTGAGAACAGCATCCATCCGTCTGTTAGGTTTGTTTGTTCCCCCTGTTGTGACCGATATCCGTATACAAGCGGCCCAAACGAGTTTCTTCCGCACTGGAGAGTCTCTTGGCCTGGGAACGTCTTGGGATCCCCCCAGACGAGCTAGATGAAGTCTAGGGGTTCCCTGCTAAAGCTGTTGCCCCCATGACCCGACCTTGGTTAAATAGCTGAAAAGGATGGATGGTTGGATTTTAATCTGCAATACAGTACAATACTGTGCACAAATAAAATTATCCATCCATTCTATGTGCTTCTTATCCTCAGGTTGTAGGTGTTGGAGTCTATTCCAGCTGACTTTGAGCAAGAGGCGAGGTATTGGGTTGCATAAACAAACTGGGGGCTAGTCTGAATGAGGTGAAGGGGAAACAACTGATCATATTTAAGTATTGCAAAAAAAAATAAAAATAAACTCCTCAACGTCTTTCCAAAACGTAGATGAAACAGAACATTGACAAAATAAATGGTTAATGGTCTCAGGTTCATTGTTGCAAAACGAACAATTCACATCAATATAAGCAAAATTTGAGATTGTGAAATTACAAGGTTAATATATTATGGAAAATTTTGAAATTAATTTCTTTGCACCCGGGGTACAACCATGCCTTACTCCGTTCGACGTCTTTAAATTGCGAATACAAATTTTGTTTTTTTCCAAATAACAAATCCGTCACTCATGCCGTCACAGAATACGCATGCGCTCTTGATACTCGTGGCGTTGTAGCATGACGTAAGCCTGGTGTCCGGTTAGCTAGCTTCTGGCTAGTTAGCAAGTTGATGAAATAGCATAACGAGGAGCCAAGAAACTTCATCTTACCAGCGAAAAGATTTATTTTTCATTGTTTTGGTGACTGTCGACATCGATAATGGACGACGATTCGTACCCCAGAACGCTGTAAGTTGCCTTTACCAATCTCCGAAACATTTGCTCCGCTAATTTCGAAAAGCAGTTGCTAACTTAATTTACGCTGCCAACATGAAATCAGGTGTTTTTTGGTTTATGTTTCAGCTAACAGTGAATATGAAAACAACAGTGTTAGCAAAAGAACTTTTGCTGTTGCTCGTAGAATGTTCCGTAACACTGAGTGGCGTCAAACTACCGTAAATATCACGAGCGGCTAAATTAGCAACGTTAGCCTGGCGGGTTGTGTGACTGTCGAGCGATTCGAACCAAGTTAAGTTACACACGTTGACATTTTTAGGTTAATTGCGCACAAACATTTCCATATCGACATTTGTGTTGTTGAATTGTTGGAGTATATTTACAGATGGGTTTTTTTTCCCTTCCAGGTACGTGGGAAATCTCTCCAGGGATGTGACTGAAATTCTGATTCTACAACTCTTCACTCAAATAGGGCCCTGTAAAAGTTGTAAAATGATCACTGAGGTAAGTGATCACTTATCAGCATTTTTGGTGATATATTATGATAATGGGGTAGAAATACAAAATTATGTACACATAAATGCTAAAAAATGATTACAGATTTACTGTATATCTGGATGCGTGAAAATAAAATACTACTTTGCAACTTTAAATTTGTCAGTGATCTAATCTTTACTCTTACTAATGAAAAAAAAATGTCTAGAATTTTAGTTCGGTGTTTGATTTATACAACATAAGTGAAAGCCGAATTAACTATTTGGTCTGACTTTTTCTCTTGCAGCATACAACCAACGACCCCTATTGCTTTGTGGAATTCTTTGAGCACAGAGATGCTGCAGCAGCCCTTGCAGCTATGAATGGAAGAAAAATTCTTGGAAAGGTGGGAGACATTCTTGTTACACGTTTATAGTGTTTTTGAAATTGTTTTACTATTGCTTCTTACATAGAAAGTGCCTGACTGGCTGTTAGAAATTAAATGTTTTCTGCCTTTATTTTCAGGAAGTCAAAGTAAATTGGGCAACCACTCCCAGTAGCCAAAAGAAAGACACATCCAGTAAGTGTAATGACCAATTGTGTACTGACACTGAAAAGGTAAGATCTTTTTCATCTAGTTTTTTTCTATTGTAGATCATTTCCATGTGTTTGTGGGTGATCTAAGTCCTGAGATTACCACTGAAGATGTGAGATCTGCATTTGCACCTTTTGGGAATATCTCGTAAGTTTCTTGTGTTGTTATTTTATTCTGTTTATTTTTCATTATTACAGCCTTAATATAAATGATTTCCTGTAAGAACTGAGTTTTGTCACCTGTTCTCAAGAACTTGAATTACTTCAGCAATAACATTTATAGAACACAGTTCTCAAAATTTTATGTACCACTTCATTAAGAAGACGGAAGAATGACATTGATAGCTTTTGTCAAGTTATAAAAGATTATTAGGAAAACAAAAACATTTACACATAATGGTCCCCTGCTAAAATCAGTAAAGTATCTTTTAAAAAGATGAGTTGGAAGTAAAACAAATGCATGCCTTTGTAGGTTTTTTACAATGTTGTCTAGTCACTTTAAATTGAGTTTTCATTCAGAATGACATTTTGGTATTTGCCTTTATCGGAAAGAAACAAACCGTAAAGATGTGATTGAAGTCTAGATTGTTTTCTTCAAGATTCCCACAAATATGGCACTTACCATTTTAGAAATAACGTCAACTTATTTTATGCAGATTTCCATGGTCTTATATGACATAACTGTAAGTAGAGACATTGTCTTCAATACTTGCGCGGAAAGGCCAAAAAATATTGATTTTAGTTGCCTGTAAAAATTTTAGTTATAATGGAAGGCCAAGTAGGTGACCAGTAGTGTTTTTTGTTTTTTTGTTTTGTTTTTTAAATAATTTTGAGCTTTTATTATTATGATGCTGATTTAAGTGTCTATAATTCCTGAACACCTAGTTGGTTTTAATTACGTCTCATTTACCAATAGATCTGATTCGGTTTCAAATCCATTGTGGTGGTTAATAAAGGTTTTTTTTGTTTTTTTGTTTTTAAGATGCTGTCTTCTGTTAATGTTGTAATAGTTACTATACATCCAACCTTGTATGTTTAAAAAAAAAAATAGATCTGCCAACATAACTTGAGCTATCACATCATCTGAACCTGTAACCATGTAAAGTGTCTGAAAGCCAGTTTGGAGTTGTTGATTACCAGTCACCGAATGAAGTGCTCTCTTACCGTTGTTAACTTGTGTTTTCTGCATTGTGTCAGCTAGTGTTGCTCTTCTTTGCATTTTTAGTATGTGGTAAGTGTCAGCGCAATGTAAGCTGTGTATATGAACCTGAACAGCTTTTAGTTGTGGGTCTCATTGAAGTAATAGCATTTTGGTTATTTTACAGAAATGCTCATAGGATTGGACAGGAGCTTGAAGGCTAACAGCAAGGAACTGTGCACTCTGGAGACTCAGATGTAGTTTTTTCTCTATTTATTCCATTTTTCCTCTGTCTTTATTTGTAGATGCTCTGTCTTTACGTGATACAGCATAGATTATCACAATCAATATTACTGTAAATGTATTCCTCTAAATCTATATTTAAAAGTGTTTCATTTTCAATTGTATATTGTAAATTTTGTCACATTAAGGTCTTCCAAAATTTCAGAAAATTGTCAATTTCTCAAAATTCGCAGCTCCCCAAATGCCATACTCCATATTGGTGGTAAAGCATTGACCCAGGAATATAAAGAAATCTAGCCATGTATGCCATTTAATTCATTTTTTTCTATTATTCATTCTATACATTTGTAATTTATAAAACAGAAGACTACGTTGAGAATGCATGGTAGTGTACGTCTTATTTCATGAGATTAAAAGTAGTAGATAAATTGGTGCTTTTGTGGCAATAAATTAAGACATATAAAGTTGTGTAAATTTGTAGACTGCATGTACATCTTACTTCATTCCTGCTTTTGAGTCAGTGAGTCAGCACTCAGTCCAGGGTCCTGATAGCTACCAGTAATATAGGACAGTGTAGTGGACTCGCAGTTCAGTGTCTTGCGTGGCTCCTTTTTTTAATATCATGCAATTTGACTGGAATACTCACTGAAAATGTTTTCACATTTTGCTCCAGAGATGCTCGTGTTGTGAAGGACTTGGCGACAGGCAAATCAAAGGGGTATGGATTTGTGTCCTTCTACAACAAACTGGTAAGGCTCCAGTGCCGCATCACAGATGAAAGGTTATTTCTTTTCCTGTTTATTATTCTACTTTTTTTGGCAAATATAAGTAGAAGGGCATAGTTAAACACACACAAACACAGTCATTAGTAGATAATTTCTTACCAGTATATTTTGTGGAGTACATTTTACTTTAGTCTATTTGATCCCACTCTAAACAGAAGTAGTAATTACACTTGGACTAAATATTTCAGAGTAAATTTTACTGTGAATTGGCCTATCCCATGACAAAAACCTAGTGATGATTTTTCACTCAGAAATTCTAAGTAAATTTTAGAAGCAGAGGTGGCAAATCCAAGTCCAGAAAGTAAAAACCCTGCCACAGTTTGGCTTTAGCCCCAGATGCTAGCTAGATATCGCCCTAGTTAGCTTCTATGGTGCTTGTTTACCTGCTAGTTAGCTAGCTAGCATTGGGGGCTAAAGCTAAACTGTGGCACGGTTTTTACTTTCAGGTGCTGGCTAGCTAGCTCACATGGTGCTCGTTTAGCTAGCTGGCATCAGGGGCTAAAGCCAAACAGTGGCAGGGTTTTTACTTACTGGACCTGGATTTACCACCTCTGCTTCTAAAATTTACTTAGAATTTCTGAATGAAAAAAAACCACACACGTTACACAAGGGGTGATGAAGAACAAACTCGCGACGTGCTATGATATGCCACTCCTACTGTTTGCTAATATCATAAAGAAGACCAAAAACATTCTCGTGCACACAAAATACTTTGAGTAAAATTTACACTTGAAAGAGGAGTAAAATATTCAGAGTAAATTTTACTCTGTTTTTTAGAGTGAGACTAAATGCTCTTTTTAAAATCAAATGTGCCCTACAGAATGTACTGTGTACTATAACGTTATTGAGAATAACATGCACAGAATAATTTGTAGATTAGTAGCCCAATTGTGATTACTGAATTTACTCAAATAGTGGCCATGCCCCAATTTGTCACTGGACGTGTCAATTATATAAGCCGCTGCATACCGAGAGATGTGGCCGACTGCGACGCAAATGCTTCTGTGGAACAAATGTGACCCTTTTATATATAAGACTGTACGGTATTATTTTTAATTAAACCTTAAAAACGTGGCATGATTGTCAATAAAAAAAAAAATGGATTGCCACAGAGAGAGGAAACAGGCGAGAACAGAGAATGAGAGAGTTGATATTTTGAGAGACGTCTTACACTGTGCTTTCTAGCCACAGGTACATATTGTAATAATCATAAATTAGTTAAAAATTATAATATACTGTTTGATTCATGTTTTCTTGCTGTTATTCTGCATTTTCCGTTATGGCCCATTTTATGATAATACTCTAAAAATGTGGTTATAAAACGAATCTCCCCCGTTCTGCAGTTAAAGTAATCTGGCCACTATTTCTGGAAATTCAGCCTTTTCAATTATTGACCACTAATGCTACTAATCAGTACACAGTAATGGATTCAGTAAACAACCAGTTTGAACTTCCTGATTTGTTGCTATAGGATGCGGAGAACGCCATTGTTCACATGGGCGGGCAGTGGCTCGGTGGGCGCCAAATCAGGACCAACTGGGCAACGCGGAAGCCACCTGCTCCAAAAAACTCTCAGGACAGTAAGTTTGGAATGATTATGCTTTTCTGATTCGATGGAAGTGGGGTGTGAAATTATTTTGTCACATTTATTTTATTTTATTTTTTTTATTTTAGATAGCTCAAAACAACTGAGGTTCGATGATGTTGTAAGCCAATCCAGTCCACAGAACTCCACCGTGTACTGCGGAGGGATCCAGTCAGGACTGTCTGGCAAGTAGTTCTCATTTAGTGTTCCGCTGGATCTCTCACGTTCGACCAATGCACAAAAGATGACCTCTTCCTCTCAAATGATCTCAGATACATTAATGCGGCAGACCTTCTCACCATTTGGTCAGATCATGGAAATCCGTGTCTTCCCAGAGAAAGGCTATTCTTTCATCAGGTAATGGCAGCGTTTGGCCTCTAGATGTCCACCAAGATTTTGTTTGAATGAAATTGCCTGATGTGCTCTTCTCCTTGAAAGGTTTTCCTCCCATGACAGTGCTGCCCATGCCATTGTGTCAGTTAATGGCACGGGCATTGAAGGACACATTGTGAAGTGCTACTGGGGCAAAGAATCACCTGATATGACGAAAAGTTCACAGCAGGTAGAGTGAATCTCATAAATGACGTATTTGGTTATGTTTGGAGTCTGTTGACTTTTTTTTTTTTTTTTTTTTTTTGTCACAGGTTGAATATGGTCAGTGGGGGCAGTGGAATCAGCTCTATGGAAGTCCACAACAGCAATATGGGCAGCAGTATGTGACTAATGGATGGCAAGTTCCCTCCTACAGCATGTATGGCCAGTCATGGAACCAACAAAGCTTTGGAGTAGAGTATGTATCAAACTCATGCAACGTTTCATTCGAGCCTTAGACTGACATGATACTTCCTTAAAATTAGAACAAAATTGCTGATTAGGGATAGACCCATTATTGGCCGGGCCAGTTATCGGTGCCGATATTTGGCAATTTAAAAAATAAAAGTAGGAAATAATTGAGATTTTAGAAAACTTTATTTACAGTAGAAAACTTCAAGGAACTGTTTACTTGCATAGTTTTAAATTAACTTTATACATGCTGATGACCCTCGAAGTGCCCCTGCAATTTTTGTTAATAGTTTTTAAACAAATCTGTCAATTTTTTTATGTTTTAAAATTAAAATAATAAGTTTTGTTTTTATTTATTTATTTGTTTTAATTAAATATTTACTCTTTAACTTCAAATGTGTATCAGCTTGAAATACCGGTTATTGGCTTCCTTGACTACTAATAATCGGTTTCACTATCGCCCTTTAAAAAAAAAACATATCGGTCTATCACTACTAGGGCCCGACCGATTAATTGGCCGATTATTGGCCTTCAAACATCGGTCAATTGGGCCAAATGGCCGATTTATTATCATTATCGAAGAAAACCGAAGTTTCCAACGCTGTGAAAGTACCCTGAATGCACCATTTTGCTTGCGTAGCATTAGCAACTAGCAAGTATGTAGCGTATGTTATTCTGGTTATTCTGTTGTCCCTAAGTGTCCTTTAAGCTGTTTAATGACAACTGCAGTTGGAGTAAAACTAAATACATAACGTTCAGAATCACATCCACTGCATATTTAATACAAAACTTGCTTCGTTTTTAAAACATTGCTAGCCTAATGCTAACAGGAAGTTAGTAAATGCTAACAGGAAGTTAGTAAATGCTAACAGGAAGTTAGCACCGACTTCGGGAGTGTTTTTCCTTCAAATAACGAATATCCACACACAAATCTTGTGGGAACACATACCCGAAGATAACACTACGCAAAGGCACAACATTTTCCCAATGTGTGAAAAACGACTTGTTTTAATAGAATTCAATCGCAACTTTCTTCTGTAGTAATCTTAAGACCATGGCCATGGATGCATGGCACCACACTGCCCCCAAGAGGGCCAAAATGCACACGAACAGTCAGTATTTGTTCTTGCTATTTTTTTTTTAGTTGCTATTATTAGAAATTATTATATTCTTATTTCACTTTCTTCTATATATATATATATATTTTTAATAATCAGCAGACTAATCAGTAATCGGTATTTTTTTTTCAGCCAAAAATCGGTATCGCCATCGGCCTCAAAAATATCGGTTGGGCCCTAATCCCTACTGAATACCCCATTAATGCAATAAGCTTGCTTCATAATGGTTTTTGGATTTCACAGGCAATCCCAGTCACCCGGCTGGGTGGGAGGATTTGGCTCTCAATCGGCTCAGGCTTCAGCCTCTGGAAGTTCAGTCGTGTCCAACCTGCCCAACTTCAACATGACTGGTTACCAGACACAATGAGCTGGTCCTAACGCCAGCCACTTACTGAAAAGAACCATCATCAAAAGCATTGATTTGCCTCATTGGACAAATAACATTTTTAAATGATAGTGCCCATATGTTTAATTATTTTTCAAATGAAGATTTCAGTATATGAACACGCTTCCACAAACATCAAATGAATCAACCGTTGTTGTTCTCACTCCTGTGCCATACACTGGCCTCTAATTCCTTTTAACAGGGATTAAACAGTAATAATTACCCTTGTATGATCATCATGGTACACATAAACTTGTACAGTATTTGCCTGCATTCTGAAATGTGACATCAATCCATCTTGTAATGCACAGGAAGGGAATCTGCCTGTTTTTACCAATGTCATTAAACATAACATTAAATTATAACGTTTCAAATTTGAGCAAAAGCTTTAAAAAATAAACAAGATAAAAATCACATCACCCTGTGCATCCAAAACTACATTTGTTTCTTTTGTTGGAATCTAACACAAATAGTTTTGTTCATTTGAAACCTCAAACTACAGCAATACATCAACAATGTTCGTCACACTTCTGAGACAAATATAAAATACATTTGATATTTTCAGTTTGTTAGTTATGGTCTTGTCAGAATGTTTATGTACTGCTCGTGTGCGGCGCGTTTTCGATTCTTTGATACAATAGGTAAGAAAGCGCCACAAGTGTGAGTTGATATTTTTAATTTAAGTGTGCAAATCCAGATTGTCTCATCGAACTCCCATTGCAATGAGCCACGACAACATTACAGCATCGGTCTGTGTTCAGCCAACAGCCATACAGTCACTGCATTTTTGATATGAATGAAAAGTGCTTTGTAAATAGAACTCCTGAAATAGTTTGCAGCGCACAACAATTTCTATAGAGTGCTGTGGCTTTCAAATAATTGCAACAATGGAGGTATTTCTTGGTTTACTTTGAGAAACAAAGATAACATTACTTTCATTGTTCCTACTTTTTTTTTTTTTTTTTTTTCCTGAGTGATCAACAGCATGTTCTTTGTAAGCTTTTGGTATTTTCTGTTGGTGCACCTGTCTCATCGTAAAGGAAAAATTCAGAGAGGCTCACTGGTGCATTGATTTCAAGTTGTAAATTAAAAAAAAAAAAAAATAATCCCCTTGTTCACAGATACATTTTTGCTGATTCTGGGCTGGTTTCCTAGAGGAATATAGTCTTCTTCCTTTCATTATTCTTAGCTGCTCAATCACTGTTTCCCTCGAGAGCATTTTCTAATCAACCACCTTTGTTATGGAAAATAGAGTTTAGCTTCTTCCTTTAAAATGTGATTGCCTAATTTATCTTAAGGTTATTGCATGTTACTGGAAGGATTTGTAAATATGGCATTTTTTTTTTTTTTTAAAGAAAAGAAGCCCTACTTCTTGACCGTTGGTGTGCACTCTGAAGTAAAGGTTAATCATAGGCACCCTTCCATTTGGTTTGAAACGATGTGCCATTTGTTTTATCACATGTAATAGACATACTTGATCATTTATTTTTTGGGGTGGAAGAGGAGGTCGTTTTGAGCTGGTTGGAATAACAATTGACAAAAGGGCTGGATGTTATGAAAAACGTCATCGGTAAATATTAGCAATGTCAAATAGGGGTGCCCCTTAATTGATTTGGCCAATTTTAAATTGTCTGCTGAGGATTTAGCCATTTAGTTGAAGTAGCAGGAAGCAGATGACGTTTTAGCTTGAACTGCACGATTGTGACGTGCATATATATTTGTTGCATAATATTGAATGTAATGATAACTTGCTTCCGTGAAAAATAAGTGATGTTGATTAATAAAAGCTGGAAATGGTTTTCATTAGAAAGTAGAAAACACATGTAGTCATTTGAAATAAAGACACTTTCAAACCAGTTCATTGAGTATGTTTATTAGACACGTATTTGACTGCTTTACTTTACATGCATCTAACCAACACACTTTGCTCACCTGTTATGAGCATTTGCAGCCCAAGACCTCGATAGACGTGAATAGTTATGAAACCCTTTATTGCACATTAACATTTAAAGCCATTTGCCACACTTTACCATACTGCACAAAGAAGTTGACAGCCTTTGAGTAAATGGTAAAAATAACAATGTGTTCATAAAACCATTTAGCGACTATAACAGATTTTAGGCATTTATTTAAAAAGTACTGTGTTGCACATGTCTATTTAGATATGCCTGACACAACACTTCAAATATGTAGTTATATATTAGATTGGAATATACAACACTTGATGTTAATTCCACCTTTTATGTCCCCCGTGTGACGCAATAATTCCTCGAGTCTTTTTGTCTGACAGGCATGTCATTCAATGTGTACGTATTTTACGTACGCGATACGTCACGATGATCACGTGACCGTCCAAAATGGCCGATACTGTACTTGATGCAAAAATATTCATGAAAAGTGCTATAAAATCATAATTTCTCCACATAAATTGACTTTTTTCAGGGAAGAGTTGAAATGAACCATTTCACGCAATAGCCGGTTAGTTTTTCACAAGTCTTGTATACCGTTTAAAACCATTTACCACACTTTACCATACTGCGCAAAGAAGTTGACAACCTTTGAGTAAATGGTAAAATAACTACATGTGTTCATAAACCATTTAGCAACTATAACTTAGCCAGATTTTAGGCATTTATTAAAAAGTTATACTGTGTTGCACAACAGTCTATTTAGATATGCTTTACACAACACTTCAAATATGTAGTTAGTTGGAATCTACAACACTTTACATTGTAGTTGTCTAAATATTTGAGCTGAAACATTTTTACCTTGACTCTAATGCTATCTAGAAAGTAAATAAAATTAAAATGCATACATTATTTACATATATGTCAGTGAAACTTGACCTGTCAAAGCTCAAATGCACCCAACGTGTTGAAGATTTGTGTGTTGAATGAGAGTGTTAATCTTGGAGGATTTTCAGTAAAGATATATGACTTTTAAAGCATTAAAATATTTGATCTGTAACTAGTTCTTCATCCCAAATGGAACATATTCCATTGTCACGTTTCAAGGATATAATCACATATGACAGTCATATGTGGGGATGGTGCAAATTTTTCCTGATGGCAGTGCAGCTTTTGTCCCTCGGTCCACGCAAACCAGGATGCTCCCGTCTGAGGCAGTTTTATCCACCTGCATGGAGTAATTAGAAAAAGAAGTACCTGACCTCAGTAACTACGACGACAATGGCCAGACACACCTGGATTAATCAGTTTGTCCACTCATGAAAGACAGGAAACAAAGGAGTAGTATTAAGCAGTGTTAATTTTGACAAGAAATTTCAATTTAGTTTTAGTTAGTCTTTTGACTAAAATTAATTAGTTTTAGTCATAATTTCCTGCGATTGGCTGGCAACCAGTTCAGGGTGTACCCCGCCTACTCCCCATAGCCAGCTGGGATAGGCTCCAGCACCCCCCGCGACCCTTGTGAGGAGCAAGCTGTTCAGAAAATGGATGGATGGATACAGTCATAATTTAGTCATCTGATTGTAATTTAGTTTTAATCCAATTTTAGTCAATGAAAATGAAGAGCAATTTTAGTCGACTAATTTGACAGTTTAGTCTATTTTCCTTCAGCATACATTTCAATTTTTATACAGAAAATTATAACAAACCTATTTGTAGTTTTAACACACAAGACATGTTTAAAACCGTATTGATTGTTTCAATGAAACATGTTGAACTGACAATAATATAACTTAGTTTTCACCTAAATAAAAAAAAAAAGTGCATAATTGCTTGAGATTAATCTTACAGCTGCACAATGAATGTAAACATGTTTGATCATTAAATAAAGTGCGGTGAACACTGAACAGTTTCTAAGTGGTTCTTTTCTCTGGACGGTTTTGCATTCCTTCTGATTGGATTGTGTGAATTTTTGTCACTGTGTTGTTTTAATTTTCGTTTTAGTCATTGACAAAATTGTCAGTCAATTTTAGTTATGTTGTCTCAACAAATGGCTTCTATTTTAGTTTTCATTTAAATTTCGTCTGAAAAAAATAATAAAAATTCGTGACTTGCACAACGAGGCCATACAGTATAGGTACGCACCATGGCCTCCAGAGGGCGCCACAAACCGAAAAAAAACAACCCTTCAACATGTAATTATATTAAAACTACTATCTTAACCTCAGGGTCACTGGTGTGATGGTGTCTATCCCAGTTGATTTAGGCCGAGAGTCGGGGTACACCCTGGACTGGTTGCGAGCCCGTCACAATGCACAGTTTAATAATTTAGATTTTTGAGACTTAACCCAACATGCCTGCTAAGTGGAAAGTGAATTTCACTTTATTTTATATTGTGCTCTACACTTTATGTTTATCCAAGACCATACGTGTATTATTCAACACAAACTTGACATGTTTTGTTGGCTAAATAAGGAAAAGATAGAATGCATTATTTATTTATTTATTTATTTATGTTTTGTAATTTCCAACTTTATTTCTGAAGCTTGGAAAAGAAGACAAAGACTGTTTTTTTTTTTGTCATATTTTGTTATGCAGTACTTTGGTGCCATATCATTTGATTGTTTGGTGCCTTACAGATACACGCTCATGCGGGCTAGGTGAACTATTGTATGCATGATATAATGTGATACGTTGGCGCGTTATGTCAACGCCGCCCCCATATTTGATGTGGCAGATCTGCCTGTAATGTAATAGGGCAACAGACTAAACTTAAAAAAAAGCAAAAGCCTACAAAGTTAATAGCTTTTAAGCCACACACATACACACTAATATATTTGGGGAAAGCCACAGTAACTGACAACTATTTTTTTGTTTAATCTGATTAGAATGTATTTACTTCTATATACGTTTTTGCTTATTTAACTTGTACAGGTGTAAATGTACTTTTTGAGTTAAAAAAAAAATTAAAACATTCACTGTGCAAGATTGCATGACTTGTCTAATGACTTGCTTAACCTAAGTAATAGTGCTTGACCCATCTCGCTTGAAATTTATAATGACTTTTGCCCACATATAGTACATAGTGCCGGATGCTTTCTACTCACAATGTGATTGGTCACCAACTTCCCATTGATTTTGTTTATTTCAGTTATGTCCTCTATCCCAATTTTCTTCAAAATCAGCTCAATCTTCACTGTAATGCCAGACATGGCGCTTTCAAGATGGAGAACCTGCCTGGACAATCTGCAATATACAGAAAGAGAAGGTGAATCGACTTGATTAATGTCGGATACATTTTTTTTCTTTCTTTCTTTGAGAAATATGACCTTAGGAACTGTTCTCGGTCCATAAAAGTGTGACCAGGGTTGCTCTTCTGGTCACTTAAGATCACTGGAGGCTTTTCCCCTAAATCTTTCCCATAGTTCATTCCAAGATTGTTGAGTTCAGCAGCAAGGGCATCCTGAGAAAATGGAAAAATTACGAAGCTTTATCAGACTTGTCCATAAAACCCTCTGTTAAATGTCATGACAAATCAAGATATTTAAAATGTTGTTTAGCTCAAATAGTGTTACTCTACAAACCCTCTTTTCCTCCAACTCTGTTTTCATCTTTTCCTGTTCATCCTCATCTAGAATGTGATTCCCATCACGGTCAAATTGGGAGAAAGCTGCAGTAATTTCATGATCAGCATGTCCCATCCTGCAACATCATCAGAGTGGTGAGGATTATGTTGAAAACATTTGGATGAACAAAAATGAGATTTTTATCTTTCCCACTTACTCTTTTAAAGTTTCTCTAAAATCCTTGAATTCTATTTCGCCAGATCCAGCACGTAGAGCCCTCTGGACATCAGATATTTTCTCATTTTTAAGTTTCAGTTTCATGAATGTTTTCATGTAGCTCTGAATGGGAAAAAAAATCCACATTATGTGAGCTGATATTATTTATATGTTAAACATTTCTATACCGCATTAACGTTTGTTACCTGTTTGATGATGTCAGTGATCTGGAGCTCATCTTTTTGCGACGATAGCTCCTCTTTCACCTCCGAATAAGTGTCATTTATGATGGCAAGAAACATGTTCTGAAGAAAGATGAAATGGTAAACTAAATATATATAGTGTGATTTTACTTTGAAATGACTTGCACAGCAGGATGTCTTACTAGCAGGACGAAGAAAACGAAGAAAACGTAGGTGACAAAATAAATTGGTCCGAGGACTCTGTTTGCACGATCGATTGCGTCATAATCAAAGTCTCCTAAAATAATCCTGAACTGGGTGAAGCTGCAGGAAAAAAAGATGGAAAGACTGGTTAGTTTAGGCACAACAGTTTCAAGTTATGCTGCTGATATCTCTTACATGCACTTGACAAAGGTGCTGAAGGATTCCACTTCTGTACCAAACAGCAAATATCCGAGCTGAGCGTACGCGAAGAACACGATGAAGAACATGATAGCAAACCCTACGATGTCTTTGGCACAGCGGCCCAGTGTGGAGGACAGCTGGGTCATAGTCTTATTAAAACTAATGTACTTGAACACCTACGTAGAAAAAAAGAAGGCAAATTATTTTGGAATGGGGGCAAATGTCAAAGTTGAAAGTGGAATGAATGAGGCTTTATTTTGTACGTAAGCGTAGCGCTGCCAATGTGGAGTAAACAGTTTTGGCGGGCAAGTATGTTCGAACATACTCGCAAATACGTTCGAACATACTCGCAAATATGTTTGAACGTACTTGTAGGCTACATGCTACAAAGTTAGCATAATGCCACAGGGTATTATTTGAGCATGGGCGAGTGAAAACAAAACCCATTTTTTTTAGGCATTTGGGCCACATTTCATTAGAAAATTAAGTAGACAAAAAACAGTGTAATAATAAATCATAAAAGTTACGACTGAACTTTTTTTTTTTGTCTACTTAATTTTCTAATTAATTGGTAATGTGGCCCAAATGCCTAAAAAAATTGGGTTTTGTTTTCACTCACCCATGCGCAAATAATACCCCGTGGCATTATGGGAAGGTATGCTAACTTTGTAGCATGTAGCCTACAAGTATGTTCAAACGTATTTGCGAGTATTTTCGAAAATATTTGCAAGTATGTTCGAAAATGTTTCGCCAGCCGAAATTGTTTACTCCACATTGGCAGCTTTATGCTTCCGTAATTTTTACCTTGATCCATGCAAAGAACAGGTTGACCGCATTCATATTGTTGTATTGTGTTTGCCAGAATGCCAGAAACTCAAAGTCAGCATAAATTTCTGGTTGGTCCAACAATTTGCCAAGCAACTTGTCCACTTTGACTGTACGGAAAATATTGAATATAATGGCAACAATGGCGAGCTGGAAAGGAGGTAACATGTTAATTGATTTAAAGTCAGTGAAACCTGGAACAATTCCTCTGAACATGTTCTTACCAGTATGACTACAATATCAAGTATGTTCCAGATGCTTTTGAAGTAGGAGAACTTGTGTATTCGAAGCTCAAGAATTTCCTCCACAACATAATAGAGGATGAATAAACAGAAGACCATCTCACAACCCAGGATGAAGTAATCCCAGTAGCTTATGTAGCGAATCAGTTTGACTGTTCGGATCTGGTAGGAAGGGATAGCTCCGCCAGTTGCCGGGAATTCCACAACCAACCTGTCGACAGACTGACGTCAAACACAAATTGGGATACTAATCAAGCAATTTGGGTTTCAGTCTGTACCTGATGACGCAGAACATGTTGATGTTTGCGTTGTAAGTGGAGAAGTCGATGAAGATGGCCCTGGTTCCTCGATCCAGCCAAAGGTTCTCCTCCAGGTCCTTGAGGACAACTGTGCTTTCCTCCTTGGTTCGACCCAGGTCTTGGTAGTATCCGGCTCCACTGTAGGTGGTCAGCAAACCCCAATGTGAGGAACCCTTGATCACTTTCTCGGTGTGGTAGCTCCATCTGCAGAGGCATGAGGCAACACGTATATGTCAAGGAGACGGTGGTGGTAGACACTATCAAATGTGAGTAATTTCAGGGTCTGGATCCAATGGGAGAGGGCCTGGTGGAGTGATTTCAGAATGCTCATAGCAAGAGACCAAACAAACAAACAAAAACTCGCTTTTTACCTCCCGGTTGGCTGCTGAGGAAGCACTGCCAAATATGGGCAGGCTGGCTTGCCCGTATTTGGAAGTGCTTCTGTAGCAGCGCTGTCATCCTTTGGTCAACAACAAGAAAACTAAGTTAAAAAAAACAAAAACAACAAAAAAAGAAAAGAAAACTAAGTGCAGTGTGAAAAGTCCTTATCTCTTGATTTGAAGAGTAGTCATTACGCATGTACAACTTTAAACAAGAGACGGTCACAAAATGTTTGCACCCGAGAGTAGGAAAGTGTCACAACATAGATGTAAAGCATTAAAAAAAAAAATATATATACTTCTTTAATCATTAATTAACATTTAGTTAGCACACAGGGATAAGCGACCTTTCCTGTCAAAAGACCCATTTTAAGCCAAATAAATAACCAAAAATCTGTCTGGGGCCGCAAAACATTTGAACATTGCGATAACCATAACGGGTAATTTTTCAGACTTTGTTTTTCATACATTATTAGAATTTTCTGGGGTTCTGTCAAATATTTGACATTTTTGGCCATTCTATGGACATGTTATGGTCATTTTCTGACTCTATTCTTTCTTTAAAAAAAAAACAACAACGACATTTTATGACTATATACTATATACATACTGTTCTGTCTTTTTTGTTATAAATTTTCTGGCATTTTAGGCAAAATCTTTTGGACATTTTATGGTCATGTTTCGGATTTCTTTTGTTTTTGAACATTTTATGCCTACTTTCTTTTCAGCCTTCTCTTAAATCAAATTTCTGATCTTTTTGGCAATTTTGTGGACTTTTTATGGTAATTTTCAGGAAAATAACCACTTTTTCAATATTTTCTTTTCTACCTTTTTTTTTTTTTTAAATAAATGTTCCTACTTTTTGCATTTCCAAGTCATTTTGTGGTAATTTCTGGGATTTCTTCTTTTGTTTTCGAACATTTTATGGTTACTTTTTGAACATTTTCTTTTCTGGATTTTTTTTTATTTGATTCTCTGACATTTTGTTGATTTCAAGGACATTTTATTGTAATTTTCTGCTTTTGCTCTTCCTTTGTGGACATTTTTAAATAATTAAAACAAAAAAACATTTTCTTCGAACTTTCATCTCTCTTTTTCTTACAAATTAATAAATTGGACTAAATAATTTAATTCATTTAAGGAATATCTAATTAAAAAATATGTAAGAAAAATCATTTCTACAATTTTATTTTATTTTTAAATAAGAGATCCACAGGGTACCACAAGAGAGGGACTAAGGAGCTGCAAGGTTGAAGATCTCTGAGATCCCCATATAATCACTAATTAATTTGTTGTAGTTTCAGTTTTATTTATGGTAGTCTTATTCACGGTACTGTAACATCATGAGTGGTGAGGGGGCACCCAAGACCCTATATTGGCCGCCACATAAAGAAGAGCACCAAGGTGTAACTTACGCTGTGCCGTTGATTAGCCCAAAGTTGATATCATCTTCCTTCTTCTCGTTGTAGACATCATAACATCCGGCGATCTCATCCTGGAAGTCTTTGTGGACTTTGCAGGAGTTGTTCTTGATCTTGATCTGCCTCATCCTGGGCACTCCCAGCAACATGTTCTCGTAGTAGATGAACGACTGATCTCCACTGTCCAGCGACTGGTTATTGTACCATTTAGTCCAGTAGAGGCCATCTAATAATGGTTCTTGAGCAAACTGTTTATACAGAAACAAGTTGAAATCGTCAATATATGCTGGTGAAAAATGGAAGAAATCCATAAAGACAAATACTCACAGTCCAGAAATCCCCCATGGTGCTTATAGACTGAAACTTAACCCCACTTTCTCCGGCTGTATTCACAAACAAGTCAGTCATGGCTTTAGTGTAATAATAGGTGCTTGAGCTTGTCATACCGTATGTCACTGAAAGACAAAACATCATGACATTGTTACTGCCTTAACACGATCCTTATCTGCCTTTGCTCAGGCTCGCCTTAAATGTTGCTTCTTTCAGTGTTACCGAGATAAGGCGGGACACACACAAGCCATCATGGAACACTTGTTCTTTGGATGTATTTACGTTGCAACCATCGCACAGGTCCAGATTAGAGGCTGTAATTTGTTTGAGGAGAGAGCACGGCAGCCTGACGCAAATAGCCTCATCAAACAATGTCAATGTAACGCGGACAAAGAAACAATGTACGGGACCAAATGCTCTTATCACTAAAAGGCAAAAGGGTTGTGGTCATGTCCCTTTGACGGCTAATGGTTGGCTTGACAAAGGCTCTCAGGGGGAGGGATGGGGAGGACATTTTGTTGTTGGCATTAAAGCAGGAGGGTGGTGGAGGACTTTTTATGATAAGCCATCCATCCAAATTTCTTTGATACACTTTCACTCAAGCCCTCTTGACTTTTTTTTAATGACAATTTTCAAGCCATTTTAGGGCACTTTACCTTCATTCATAATAAAGGGAGAATTTTTGCTGATATTTTCTGTTCTCTTGTTTTGGGGTCTCTTTAGATAATAGATACATTTGAACGCACTCCCTAAAAATGAGATTTGTCCAAAATTGTTATACATTTTTGGGGCGTATTTGGCAAATCTTGTCACAGTTTTTATTGCTCTTTAAAATTTTGAACACCTAAACACTTAAAAGCATTCACTATAAAATGTGACTAAACTTACCAGTTCTACTAATATTTGGAAAGTATTTGGTTATAAAAACAAAATCAATTTATTGCTCTGTTTAAAATTTTGAACACCTAAACACTTCAATGCATTCATTATAAAATGTGACTAAACTTATCATTTATACTGATATTTGGAAAGTATCTGGTTAAAAAAAACAATCAAATTGTATCAAAATGCTGTATGAATCAAGTTAGTCATCTATACCATTTTCACATTTTCCATGTCTAATAACCATTTCACATTTCAGATTTATTCTATTGATCAGATGATTACTTACAAAGACAAATATCCACCAAAAAGACCAGATAGACCACTAACTCCCGTAGAGTTGTGCGGACAAAGAGTTCCCGGTTGTCCGAGGTGTTCTCAGTCAGGGTCGTACCCCACAAGCCTACCAAGAATATTGAAAAGAACAAGAAGAAGAAGAAAAAATAAATTGTTCTGTTGTCTTCGCAAAACTAATAGACGATGAATAAGATGTGTCTTCCTAGATGAATGTTTCGAGTTGAAGCCAGCCAAGTTGAAGAACATTCCTACCTTTAATGAAAGAAAAACAGCCTCCGCGTTCCTTCACCAGGATTTTTTTCTCAGCCGAGTGTGGCTCCTCTGGGAACGAGCCGGGGATGTCCACGTTGTACATGCTCTCCATGGAGCCCTGGAAGAGGGGCTGCGTGTTGTAGACCGTGCTCACAACTCGGGGCAAGGGCGGTGAGTCGCCAATGAAACCCTGGTTCACCCATGAACCGATGTTTTCCAACTCACATTCGACCTGGCTGGACAGGTGACTGTCGGCACGGTTGTTCAGACTCTTCATGGTGCAGGATCAGAGAGGAAAGTGAAGCAGGATGATGTGGGCGGCTTTTGAACACCTGCTCGGTGTGATGGTTATAAGGGGTAAGTGACATAAGCGTTGTGGAGGGAGGAGCTGGCGGTCCCTCTGCAGGGGCATTTGTTGTCATCAGATTTTGACTTGCTAGGAAATTGAGATGGCACAAGATGATGGCTTTATGTGGATTGTTTCAGTGATCTTGACCTATACCTTATAAATCACAACGATGAAATGAGCGGACTATCTAAAATTGTGCTTTTGGAAGTAAGGTCATGTAAGGGTAATGTTTGGGTCATGACCGTGTGGTCAAGTGTCTGTTTTGAACTGATGTAACAGCATCTGGTTTCAACTGGTAAAACGCTATGTGATGTCAGGAGCTATGTGATGTCAAGAATCTTTTATCTCTTTAGCTGATCAACGGCCAACCATGTCAACCTTGTTTACCCACATGTCTAGCCAAAACCAATCAGATCGATTCATCGTCTATATAAGCTGCCTGAGAAATGTGTGTTTTCTCGGATTATTGCCTCTCTTCCTCCGTGCATCTCCACAGCCCAAAGGGGGATTGGCGTCTCGTGGTTCTCGATGCATTCTCATTGTTTCTCGTCTGCTCAAGTTTGTTCTACGCCTCTCGATGTTATGCGAATAAAGAGTTAAAATCTTATTTGTGTCTGCACTTTTGGGATCCAACCTCAGCACTTAACACTACACACGGGCAAAACATTATACTCCTCAGTAGCAATAATAATGTAAAAAATAACTAAGACAAAGTTGCTAGAGCTTGTTATATCTGATCAAATGCCCATGTGGGGTTCCTCAAGGGTCAATTCTTAGACCCCTTTTGTTCAGTCTGAATGTTACCTTACCTTGGGGTCAAATGCTTCAGAATGATTACAAATCAATTAATTATTTAGATTAAAAACATAATTAAATATTCCAAAAACGTCAGTCCAAATTTTTAGAAAAAGATGAAAAAGGTTTTTTTGTTACCTAAAAATGTCAAAAACGTGACCATAAAATGTACAAAAAAGGAAGATGAAGCACAGAAATGTGACATAAAATCTCCTTGAAAGCTCAGAGAATTGAATGTAAAAAAAGAAACCTAAAATGTCCAAAAACTAAAGAAAATTACCATAAGTCTTCATTTTAAAAACAGAGGCAGAAACAAACACATTTACTAACAATTAAATGTCCAAAAAAATAAGAAGAAATACCCCCAAATTACCATATATTATATACAATATTGCCCAAAATGTCAGAAAATGTTTTTAAGCATTAAATAAAATGTTTAAAAAAAAATAACTGTAACATGTCCAAAAACTAAGAAGAAATCCCAAAATTACTTTAACCCCTTCGGACCGATAAACGAATAAAAATGCATAGTTTGGATGATGTCAACACTTCTGGTTTATGATTGGATCCCAATCACAAGAGTAAGGTGATTTACATGCTGTTCATGTTAAAAATGTTACATATAAGCTTGGTAAGTTTACACCGACATACTAACCTGGTGCCCACTATAACAAATGGGGGGGTGGTAATGTTGTACACGGTTAAGCCCCAAAACATTCTTACTTATCTCTTGACACAAAAGCTGAGGCTTTTGCCACTTTTCCTTGACATACTGTATTGTACACCAACAAACATGTCATCCAATTAAATGTCCTAAAAGTCTTAGAAATAATTCATCTGTTTAAAATGCAACATTGTTTTGTGGTCCAGTCCTCTCAATTTCTGTCCTGCTGAGCACATTGTTGTCACCACTGATTACCAACTCATGCAATAATGCGCTCCTCGTGAGGAAATCAATGAGTTGATTCTATTTTTTTTTCCTTGCTGCCAACTGTTCACTGCTGGTGACTGAATTAATGAAGAGTGTAATTGCAGTGTCACCGACACGCACTTTTGACTCTACCGTCTATTCATTTTTGACATGCCAACTGTCAGAAAGCGTTGATTAGGTATGCAAACATTCAATGTGGCCAGTCAGTCATTATGACCATCTGTATCTGTGTTTGGCGAAATGAAAAAAAATGTCACATGCATGTTATGTCGTAGTTGTGTCATTTAATTAAAACCCGTGTGCAGTATATTGTGACCCGTTTTGGGCTTTTTGATGGTTCTGACCAAGCCATTTCAAAATAAGATACTCCCTACGGGGTAATTACGAGCCCTAATTAAGCATTGCACCTCAGACTTTTTTGGATATATAGCTTGTGTTTTCTGCAAATCAAATCATTTTGCAAAGCCCAGTATTCTTGTGGAAGTCTGCCGTTACAGTTAAGTCACTGCCTGTATGTATCTTAGTTTGAAAGCAGATACTGTTTGGGTCCAGCTCTGGACGCTTCAGTGACTGTGAACTAAGCGATTACACACAGCCATTAACACACAATGGAGTTTAATTTCTGCTCCCTCGCTAAAGCCAGGCCAGCATCTTGCTCACGGGCTTCCTTAATCTGCTCTGGCTTGTGCCACCATTCAAACTTTTCAAATCTGAGACAATCACTTGACAATGGAGTATGACTGCCATTTAAATCTGTCGTGCTGCTCCAGCAGTAAACAATCTTGTATTGCTCTGCATGGGACGCCAAGTACAAATTAAAAATACGCGTAATTTCAAATACCTACAAATACTATTGTGATTTGAGTTTTGCTGCGTACGTTTGTTTTATTTTTGTTGCGGCTGACGTAAGATTCCGTTATCTCCGCGCACAGAAGCTGTGAACAAAAGGAGGATTTACATGTCAGGGTGCAGTGCAAGTGGACATGGCCTGCAATTACCGGTAAGGCAAACACGTCACACGGGCACAATAAAAACTGTAATATAAATGACATTACCTTCTCAATAACACTTTAGTAATACACAACTAAGAGATAGCACATGTATGAGTGTTGTTGTTTGGCTATGTCAGAGGTCGGCAACACTTACTGTCAAAAGAACCACTTTAGGCCAAATAAATAAATAATAATCTGTCTAGATCCACAAAACATTTGAAGATTGTGGTGAAGGAAACAGTGTGAGTGCCCCAGACAGTACTAATTTGAGCTACAACATAATGGAAAAATATACATTATCCAATACTTTGACATTTATTTTCTTCTACCTTTAATCTTCAATTTCTGGATTTATTTATTTGTTTATTTATAATTTTTGTTGTAATTTTTCAGATTTCACGTTTCCTAAATTTTTTGACTTTTCTGCCTTTTTGTCAAATTTCTTATATTTTTTTAAAATTTTATTGGTCATATGGTAATTTTCAGCCTCTGCTTCCTTTTATGGACACTTTATGGCTATTTTTTATTTTTTATTTTTTGCATTTCTGCCTATGTTTTTTGCGATCAATATTCTGACATTTTTTGGCAATTTTGTGGTCATTTTTTGGGGATTCCTTCTTGTTTTGGACATTTTATATTGACTTGTTGAACATTTTCTTTCTTGCCTTTTCTTAAATCAATTTTCAGATCTTTTTTGTTGTGGACATTTTATGGTAATTTTCTGCTTTTCCTCTAACATTTTGAACATTTTTAGGTAATTTCAAAAAGTTTTTATCTACCTTTCGTCTCTCTTTTACTGACAATGTAAATATTTGGACTCATTTATTTATTTATTTATTTATTTATTTATTTATTTATTCATTCATTCTTTTGTTGTAAATTTTCAGACATCATGTTTTATACATGTCAAATTTCTTACATTTATGACACTTTTATTGGACATATAGTAATGTTCTGTCTCTTCTTCCTTTTATGGACATTTTATGGCTATTTTTTTACATTTCTGCCTTTTTTGCTGTCAGTTTTCTGACATTTTTTTGACAATTTTGTGGACATTTTATGGTCATTTTTCTTTTTTTAAATTCCTTCTTGTTTTGGGACATTTTATATTTCCCCTTTCCTGCCTTTTCTTCTATCAATTTTCAGACCTTTTTTTTTGTTGTAATGTTGTGAACATTTTATGGTAATTTTCTGCTGTTTTGGGCATTTTTAGGTAATTTTTTGAAGTTTTTCATTTACCTTTTGTCTCTTTTTCTGACCACTTAAATATTTGGACTCAAAAAATTTTTTTGAATAATTTATTATTCATTTTTCAAACTAAATTATTAATTATTTTTTAAAAAATAAGGATAAACTTTTTTTAAAAATGTACTAGTACTGTAGAACAATTATTTTCAAAATAATATTAAATATTAGACAAACATGTCCTACCAAATGTAGATTTAGAATTGTATACAATAATAATAATGATCTCCATAAAACACAATGAGGAGAAAAGCAGAATATATTTGATAGAAAATTTCTTTATTCTGAATCGAAAACTATAATTTATCATGTGGATAAACAAGCTCATTTTTCATGTCAACAATACTTGCATATTAAACTTGAACTATGTAACTAGCTATGATTCTCTTAACTCATTGAAATTGCACCAAATTTCAGGGCTGTATATTAAAAACAGCTGTAAATACAGAATCTAATGATCATTTTTAATGATACTAAATGTCTTTCTTTACTGTGCATTGACAAACATGCTCAAAATCCTAGCAAAAATATATCCAACTCTTTGAAAAAAAAATCATTTGATTGTCAAAGATAATTCAAAAGAAATAAATCAATACAAATGTATTTACTATCTCCTTAATTGAAGAAAAAAAAGTTTCACATTGCCGCTTACAACATGACTGCTTCACATGCCACCTGGCAGATTTTTAAAAAATCTTATACATTGAGCTGATGCCCATCAAACTGATAAGAGAAAGAGGAGTTGATATAGTCCTGCCCCGTGGAGTCGTACCTCATGAGGTACTGACAGTCATCAGGCTGCACGCAGTCAAACTGCAAGTCCACCCACTGCACGTGCGCAGCGTTGCGCCTCTTCGCGTCCGTCAGGATGCGGTTGAGCGCCACGATGTAGCTGAGCGCCATCTGCAGGGTCTCGTACTTGGACAGCTTCTTGTCTTGACCCCACTGCGGCACCACCTTCCGTAAACGGTCGAAGGCCGTGTTCAAGCCCTGCATCCGCTTCCTCTCCCTGGCGTTGGCGGCCATCCTCCGCCGCGTGGCCGACTCGTATTTCTCCGGGCTCTTGGAGTCCGCTTCGGAGGATTCGGATCCCGAGTCCGCGCAGCTCGACCGGCGAGGTTTCATGTTTTTTGAAGGACGCAAGTGCAGGCAGTTCTCCTTTGATGAGTCCTCGGTGGTCTCTGTGGACGGTCTGAAGAGTCCAAGGTGTCTGTCCTCCAAAGAAGGGAGCAGCTTTTATAAGGCACACAGCAGATGAACAGGTGGCAGCAGGTGGAGTCCCTGCCCTCTACCACCCCCTCACACCCATACAGCAGACCCCTTAGCACCCACTCTCAGCACATACACACACATGCATAAAGTATATATGCACACTCAATACACGCACACAAACACAAACCCTTAATGAAATTCCAATTATCTTGGGCCGAGGCTTTAGTCGGTGCCATGTGTCACAAACACCAAAGTCTGCCATCTGCTTGCACAACTGATGCTGCAAACAAATTTTTATGAAGCTGACAACAAAATTAGATCTATTCATATTTATATAAAACATGTTGAGGGATTCACAATGATAGATGAGAAAGAACAAATATTTCATTATCAGTATTTTATTTTAGGAGACAAAATATTGTTTATTGTCCAATATATTGCAATTTATTTATTTATTTATTTATTTAGTAATTTAATAATTCAGTCATTTTAATAAATAAATTAATTAATTAATTAATTTATTTATTTATTTATTTATACAAATCTATATAAGCAAGCTTTCGAAAAGCTTTTTTGTCCACATGGCTTCTAAGTAGTAATCATGGTAGAAATGCCCTCAAATCTCCTTTCACTACTTGTATCTCCATGGGATGAGAAGCATAATCTGAGATTAGCCCAAGGCAACAAAAGTGGTACTGAATAACCTGGAGGATTTTACAGGAAAATCTGGGGATTAATGATCTTGAACAATATGGACAAGATGGTTTGCAGATTATTGCGCCAAAACCTGGAAATGATATTGCTCATCGTGTAGTGATGGGCTAATATTCTTATTCATATTAAGAGTTGTAAAATTATGTGTTATGCCCCCCACAGTATATGTGGGGCATTCATGTCCTTAAGTACAGATGGAGATGGGAAATAAATAATTGATCTGTGTACTGAGCCGAAAGAAAAAGGGACAGACAGAATAATTTGTCTGTCTCATCTTTCCCATCTGGTTACACGAAATTTGGAATTCATTTATTAAATCTACAATACCATGTATTTTCTTGTCGAGAAAGCTGTATGCAACATATTTAATGTTACACTTTATTTTTGTCAATTTTTTTGTAGAAAAAAAAAAGTACTAGTGTAAATTCCCCAACAATTGAGTGACATACTATTTTCTAGATCAGTTTTTCGCACTGAAGACAGTGACACCATTCAGTTTACCACGTATGCTCCAGTTTTTCTGTTACACGCTATGGTTTATTTTCTATTGTATTTATTTATTTTTATTTTTATTTTTTTGCCATTTTGATAGGTTACTAGGTAGTGCACTAGCCCAGCCACGTATCTTAAAGGGAACATGGCGCACTTTTGAATTTTAACATACGGTAGGTTCCAAGAACAAAACCTGAACCGCCAAGGGATTCATAGAATGTACTATATTTGATACACTTTGATATATACTGTATATTTTTATTTTAATCACTTTTCCTCGCAACTAGTGGCTTTGAAACAAGTAAACGTTTTATCAGGAACTTGTGAAGGGCCAGTGAAAGGTAATCTTAGCCTCAACAAGGCTCAGTGTACAATCTCTTATGTGCATATTAGATTTTTTTAGGTTTAGTTGGTATCTTTTACAGCAAATGATTTTTTTTCATCTTTTTTTTTAACAAAAACGATCAGTTATTATTATTATTATTATTATTATTATTATGCTTTTTTATATGTCAAATTGAAAAACAAATATGGAAGCATATATCCATCCATCCATCCATCCATTTTCTGAACCGCTTATTCCTCACAAGGGTCGCGGGGGCTGCTGGAGCCTATCTCAGCTGGCTATGGGCAGTAGGCGGGCTACACCCTGGACTGGTTGCGGAAGCATATAGAAAAGAAAAAAAACGAATGAGATATTTTGTTTCTAAATCACAAATTTCCCTAGAAAATATTGTTGGCTAGTTATATTATTTATTTATTTATTTATTTATTTACTTATTTATTTATGCAGACAAATTTAATTTATATTATTTTTAGTGTAAGTCTGTGAAGGTTTGTGCAGTAATAATGTTAGACAATTGTCCAGTCATGATTATACACATTATACCCCCCCCCCCACACACACATATATATATATATATATATATATATATATATATATATATATATATATATATATATATATATATATATATATATATATATATATATATATATATATATACATACATACATACACACATATATATATATATATATATATATATATATATATATATATATATATATATATATAAATATATATATATATATATATATACATACATACATACACACATATATATATATATATATATATATATATATATATATATATATATATATATATATATGCTGCTCCTGTATTTATGGAGTGATTCTTTGTTTTCATCCAAGGTCTGGTTAGACCAACTCCAGGCTTGGGTTTAGAAGCAGGTTTTGAATGATTAATCACTGTTGAGGTGGAGTATAATGGCCGTCTCCGCTATTGGGTCATGGACACAAGCTGATGCTGTCTGGTCATTTTTGGGATGGACTGGTTAGCTGTGCTGTGCAATTAGGCATATAATCCCATCTACCAGTTGGTTCATTGATTACAGATTGATGTAGTTTGCCAGCTGCTGCTTGTCTTGTCTGAGGGCCTCGTCTGAGATGAGACGAGTCTTATGATTGGCTCATTTGAGCACCTTAGACTCAGCTGTGGCCTGTTGTCAAAAGCCATATGTCACGACTGAGGAGTGACCCGTCATCCCCGACAGAAACACACGCTGCGTTAAATCCAGATCCCCTTATGGAGAAATGGAGATTAGGCCACTAAGCGTATGTTTTAGTCCTGGTGGAGAAAGTGTACCTCATCATCATCTCCAGATTATTACAAAATAAGCATCTGGAAACATAATTGTTCTCATATATTGATCTGAATTAGTGAGGCCTTTTGTTTTGTAATGTCATCCAACTGAAAATGTTTCAAAGGTAACCAGAAGATGATAAAATGTAATAATAATAACAATAATAAACTCTTTCAAGGTGCTGTTATATTCTCATTATACATTTATGACTGCAACACACACAAGCGACAGACAGACAGCTAGCAACTCGATCTGGCAGCTGGTCAAATGAGGCTCACAGTCTAATTGGGTCAAGTAAGGTGAATGTAATTTTATGCCTATTTGAACGTTCTTCCCTTCTAATTGGACTGATTAGCTATGCTTAATTGGCTGCTGGGATCTCCTATTTGTTTTGAATTCAAGATAATAAGCATAGTCAAAACAAGACCTCAAAAATCAGCAGAAATTTCAGTGAACTCACATTAGGTAAGATGGCTTCCTCACGTTTTATACGTATTTATAAAACTTCCAGTGAGGCAAACTTACTTGAATAAATATAATTTTATTCTGAATTCAAAACTATTTTACAGTGTGCAACATTACAGAAGTAGAAGCGTCCATCAATATATTTCCAAACTCACTTAAAATTCTCTTTAGTCTATGAAAGGTAATCATTTGTAACCGTTGGCTTCAATTTCGCATCTGGCACTGTACCATAAAACAAATTGCACTAATCTCACTCATAAACATCCCCACTTTCACATACTAACAACATACTATGTAACTGTGAAAAAAAACACACAATTAGCCGTCAACATGCATACACATGGAAAACGTGTAATGTGTTGAAACAATCCAACGTTAAATCAACCACTTAAATAAAACAGTGCATTTCCAAATTCCTTCAAATAACTTAGCTTAGCTTTCATATACATTTAATTCAAATATAAATTATTAGATGTATTATTTGCAAGGGAAAAAAGGCTTTGAGAGCAGTGTTGTTTTTTTCCCTCAAAAGTATAAAAGAAAGAAAGAAAGAGCACAAATAAAAGTTAATCATTCAAACATGTTGGAGAGCAAAATTCAACTCCATTTTGTGGCTCATTAGCTAAGACTTAGCAAAGGTGTTCTCTTTTTTTTTTTTTTTTTTTTTTTTGTACGTGAAACACTCTGTTACGTAAACCGGAATGGTGACACTGTGCTAGCAAGCGGCACGACCCGCGCAGGTAAACACCCGCTCCTCACAACTCCTCACTCTCCAGCGTGGCCTCAGGAGGGGAGCTGGCGAACAAGAAGGGGCTTGTCTCCGATGTGGCGAAGGTGGATTTGATGTCGAGTCCTTGGTCTGTGAGAGCTGCGTAGCGGCTGCCCGCGCGCGGCGTCTTCTTCATGGGCGCCGGCACGCTCTGATGCCACTGCGCTGAAGGTCATAATACATGGCGACATGTATCAAGTTCAGTAACGCTGCAGACGCTTTATCTAGGTACCGCTCGCTCTCGTACCATAGATGTCGAGCCTGCAGGTGCAGGCCGCAATCCCGGCCTCGTTTTTGGCTGACACCGTATACCAGCCAGCGTCCTCTTTGGTGGTTGGCTGGATGAGGAGGCACACGTATCCTGTGGCGTCCTGTTGCATGCTGAAGTACAAGAAAAGTGGATTTTCGTGTTTTGTTTTTGAGTTGATGGCAAGGAGAATAGTGGAACTTGTATGGCCAAGTAGATTGTTTTCGTCAACCAGCACAGTAAATTTTACTCAAAACAGAGTCTATTTGGTCCCACTCTAAATTGAGTAAAATTTACACTTGGAACAGAGTAAATTTTACTCAAGAGTATTTAGCGTGCACAAGACAAAACCTATTAACTCATTCACTCCCAGCACATTTTTCGCCGTTTTAGTGGATTTTGACTGATTTTTGCAAGGCCCACAGAATGTTGTGTCCTATTGCTATCAAAACGTGGAACCTACCAAATCAAAGATTAGAATCTCTTCTTTTGTCAAGAAAAAGAAGTACATTTGTATTTGTTTCCATGATGCAGCAATTAGCATTAGAATATAGCAAAATTTTGGAAACATGACCCAGATTGATCTCTTATACTCTGCTGCCACCTGCTGGCCGTTTTTGTAATAACTACCATTACTTGAAGCATTCTCTTCAGTTCAGAGGCTGCATCAAAGCCTTCTATGGGCTCTAGCATAAAAAAACAAACAAACAAACATAAAAACGTATAAATAAGTCTTTGGCTGCATGGTAATATTTAAAATAAAACGTATTTATACGTTTTTGGGAGCAAATGAGTTAAATATTTTTCACTCAGAAATTCTAAGTAAATTTTGCAAGGAGAGATTTTGACTAAATTTTACTACTTTATTACAGGCGGGGTCTTCCGTTTTCACTCAGGAAAATGCACTCTCAGAAGTGCTAATAGCATTATTTTCTGTCGTATGCAAATTTTTGAAATCATTTATTTTCACTTTCCAGGAGCTTTGTGAAGGTGCTCTTGTGTGAACAATTCGTGAAAATTTTTGTATTTTCTTTGGAAGTCTCACTGACCTCATTCTGCTCTGTGTTCTGGGAATGGTGTCGTTGTCTTTCTTCCAGAATATAACTGGGTGGGGCATGCCCACCACCCGACATTCCATCCTGACAGGGGACCCCTCAGGGATTCCCATGTTCTGCAACTTCTCCACAAACTGGGGAGGGTGTTTCATCTCTTTCTCTGAGTGGAGAGTTCAAAATTCAAATTATACTGAAAAAAAAAAATTCTCATTTTCATTTGCTATTCACCACTCCAATGCAAATCTGCTCACCCACAACTTTGAGTTCTAAACTGAAGGAGCTCTGCCCTGCTTTGTTGCTTGCAATGCAGGTGTATGTGCCAGAATCTTTCTGTGTCAAGGGGTCAATGACAAGAGAGTGGATGCCATTTTCCCGCACCAGCATCCTGTGGTAAAGATCTGCATAGACGGGCCTACCGTTGACCAACCACATGAGCTCGGGGTTAGGTAGACCACTCACCTAAAACAAACGGGGACCATTTTTACTGTTGAATCAACAAATGCTATGTGAAATCAGCAGCATGATACCTACCTTACAGTCTAGTCTGCACACCCTCCCCTCATGTGCTAGCATATCTCCTGGAGCCTGGATGAAGTGAGGCCGGAAAAAACGCTCAAGGGTTTGCTCTCCCTCAACTTCCTGGACACGAGTTCGTACCCTAAAATGTGGAGATGTTAACGTTATATGTGTGGTCCCAAATCCATTTGAATCTGTACTTACAATTGAAAACTGAAACTACTGAGTTAAAAAAAAAAAAAAAAAAAAAAAAAAGATTTCCAGCAATTTCCTCTAACCAACCAGAGATCGAGGGGGGCGGGAATAATTACAAAAATGTATTACTTAAGATTCAGCACTCAAGGACAATTCTGATCTACAGTGGAAATAAAAAGTATACACAGCCATGTTCAAATGCTTTTTTTTTTTTTATTTTATAAAAAAAAAATGAAACCAATGTAAGTGTAGTGTTAACACAAAACCTTTAAGCTTTAGTTAGAAACAAAATAAAATGTCAAAGAAAGGCTCTAAAACCTTATTTGGGGTTAATCAGATGTACAGTACTTTCAATGGTGGCACTTGTGTGTGCTGACACATGCATTTGATGGTCGTTGGTTAACTCTGAAAATAGCCACATCCCAGTTATAAGAGTGTAATGGTTTAGTTGCAGCGGTGTTTAAATTTGCATTTGTTTCCCCCCCCCCCCCTGAAATTAGCCACAGCACAGCACACCCACCCTAGTTAGGACAAGCAGTTCAGAAAATGGATGGATGGACCTTTAGCACCCTCCAGTGGTGAATTGTGTAGTATACGTGAGCTGGCTGAAGAGCAACAACTGTGGAGTCTGGGCCCCACTTAGCATATAAGCGATATGTGATAAGAACGTATAACGTCCTTCGGCTATAAAGTGTTTTCAAGTAAAGTTATGTGTTTATGAGTAATTTAAATAAGCATATGTCTAAATATGTGTTTAAAACGAGTTAAGTCATCCTTTGCTAGTGGACCTTGTTGTGCTAATTATAATTAGGCTAAATATAAATAATGCTAATTATAAATAGGCTAGCTACCGTAATTTGAACCTACGTATTATAAAGTAATTCTGGTCTTGAACAATGTAAAAATAACACTTTACGGTTTAGTATTTTCACATTTTGAAAGATGTATATTAATGTGGTCATAAAACAATTTTGACTTCCCCTCTCAAAAAGATTATTTTTAATCAATTGAGTTGTACAGGTAGCATTAATGGTGGAAACATTTTTTAAATCATTAATCACAAAATCATGAACAGAGGTGTGGAGACTTTTATATGCACTGCTGGCAAGATCTGCATTCCTGCTTACCTCTGAGAGTTGATTGGGGTCAGTCGGCATCGAGGTGGTCCTGTTTGGATGATCAAATGACCTGAACAGCTCATCCGTCCCTATTGATTTGCAAATGGTACATCAGAATTGGTACAGAAGGATGAAGCAGAAGCTCAGCGCAAGGTGTTACCTGTGGATTTGCTGCCATGATGGTGTAATTTCCATCATCGTCAGCTGTTGTACACTCTATATGTAAAGCACATGTCCCATCACCCTCTCTTATCTTCTTATAATGTGTATTCTTCTTCAAGATCTGCTTCCCATCCTTGAACCAGTAAACCTGTCAGCATATAATAATAAAAAAAATAAATTAAATTAAAATTTTAATAAAAAAAAAAAGAAGAAATTTCAATTTAGTTTTAGTTATAGTCTTCTGACTAAATATAATTAAAGCCTTAGTCATAACTTAGTCACCTGATTGTATTTGAGTTTTAATCCAACATTTAGTCGACAAAAATAAGGAGCAATTTTAGTCGACTAAATTCTGGAGGTCGAGACCCAGTTTGTGGTCTCAGTAAGACCAAGACCGATCACTATGCACGATGGTAGCACTTAGCAATGAAATTGTTGTCATTGTTGTTATTAATAACAATGGGTATTAATAACTATGAATGAAAACAATGAATAACTAAAACTAAATTCAAATTTCTTGTCAAAATTTGCACTGGCTGTTTGCTTGGATTTTTGACGTCTATAGTCGTCATTGGCAGTGAATGAGTTAATGATTACAGGATTAAATATGACCATGGTGGTCTTTTTCACCACTCGATGTCTCACCTTTGGAACAGGGATGCCAACAACCTTGCAGGAGAAAGTAACAGGTACACCCTCCATGGCCTTGTAGTTCTTGAGTTTCTTGTCAAAGATTGGTGCAATGCATTTACCCGAGGGCACGTCGTCGTGCTGCACGTCATCGTCGGACTCCTCCACTGGCGTTCGCTCCAAGCGGAACTCGATCTCGCTCATTAATCTCTGCTCAAAATTGGACACTTTGTACTCCTAAAAAAGGGGGGCAAATGAAAGCAAACTTAATGCACCTTTTGTCTTTCTACTTGCTGAAGTTGCCGGAAACCTTTTCATACTTTCAAATTTTTAAACATTATTCAGACATTATAAGCGGGTGTATACTGTATTGATTTATAGCAGTAGTGGTATTGAAGTCAAAACTTGAACATGTGAACCTAAACTTACATATTAAGTTATGACTTAATACCACTCAATTGGAAACATGCTGTAGCATCTATTTGACGAAATGCCTGCTGGAAAGCAAAAAAAAAAAAAAAAAAAAATGCTCATGCATCAAGATGAGAGGGTAAAACAGAGAACAGAAATTAACTAAAGAACACTATTGAATATCTGGGATATTTATATTTTATTGAGTAGGCCAAAATACTTCTAACTTGTCAGATTACAAAATTAAAGAGAAGAAAAAACAGTTGTATTTGACGTCATGTTTAGGATGTGTGAAGGACGTAGGAAATCTAAGCTCAAAGGGAATTGAATGAACTGTGAAGTAAACCAACAGTGAGTCATGAACACAGTGTAGTAGATTTCTTCGTGCAGGTTATATATTAGTGAATGGGTGCTCGAATGGTGGTGAATACCAGCCAAAAGTTTGGACAAACCATGAGAAATGCATGAGAAATTGTGTCCAAACGTGACTGAACTGCCATCATGTTAGCTTCCCGAATCAGTGCTTGCAATGAGATGATCCTTGTACCTCATCATAGTTAATGACAGTTGCTGGAATGTTTGGTCCAACAAAGGGTCTGCTCGCTGTTTTCCCCTCAATACTCCGCTTCTATGAGAGGATAGGGATGGATGATGAACTCCCACAGACACACTAACTGCTGCTAGAGAAGCGCACACACAAGCTAAGGAATGTTATAGACGTGCATGGTTACAGTACATAGACACAATGACCGATGATCGAGAAGTAGGAAGGAAAAAATGTTATAATATTATTATTATTATTACAGCGTATGAGTAACAAAGTCAATAATTAATTGTGAGCTTTTGTCCAGTGATTGCAGTAGTGATCGACCAATGTTTTTTTTCAAGGTCGATACCGATAATTAGCAGTCAAGAAGACCAATAACTGATATTCATTTGCAGTAAAAGAGAAAATAATTTTAAACGTATAAAGTATTGAGCTTTGTTTAAGAATTATAACAAAAATTGCAGGGAGCTTCCAGGGTCATCAGCATGTGTTAGGCTAAATAAAAAATTAAGCAAGTAAATAGTTCCCTGTTTTCTACTGTAAATAAAGAATTTCAACATAATTTTGTAATATTTATTTATTTATTATTATTATTTTAATAAACATGTAGGGAGTTCTTAGTGTCAGCAACATTTTTTATAAAGTAGAAATTTAAACAAATCTATAAATTAAAGTTGTCTGTATCTCACTGAGTGACAAATGCATACAAATGTAGCTAATTTGGGGTTTTCATAAGGGTTCGGAAAAAAGGTTTCAAAAGATCTTTGCAGAGAGTGAAAATTTGTCTGAATATGTTTGAAACGTATTTGCGACAAGTAAAAAAAGAAATCCTGATGAAAATCCTAAATTTGCTTATACAATCGTTCACCGAGATACCATCTTTGTCGGCTTTCAGATTTGTGAAAAGGTCAATGCTGATATTTCTTAATTTTAGTATAAAATGCCTATAAACAGGTTTGTCAGAATATAAGGTCCTACAGAGACAAGAGGAAAGTTGATATTTGTAAAATTGTTAATTTGTCTAACCAGTTTAACATTTCATGCACTTTAAAATGAAAACAATAGTTTTCCAAATGAATGTGGCTCATGGAAAACCAGACTAAACAACAGATTAGTTGGTTTCAAATTAGTGATAACATACTATACTAACATGTCAAACTACTCTATCATTCAACTAACTAAAGGGGTGTTTGGTACCTGCTGATAGGCATAAACGGGAAGCTCATCTTGAAATTGCAGTTTTTTCTCAATGTCATAAAGAACAGCATCTTTGCTCTCGCGAATCATTTCGGTTGATGGCAGGCGCGTCTTTGGGACTTTCTTATTGAACCTTCAGAGACAGAAGAAATGTTTTACAACATGTGACAGTGCACCCACCTCTCCAGTAGCGCAAGCAGTCATATGTAAAGTACCCTAAAGGGGCCCCTTTGGGAAGGCCCATGGAGTTGGTAGGCTGAGATGGAGTCAGGGAAGGCAGGATGGCGCTCAAGAAAGCCACGGGGTTTTGGATTGGACTTGGTGTGGAGCTGCTGGAGGTGGGAGAGGAAGCCTGCGGGGGCGACTGGGCTCTGATGGCGAACGCGTTGTTGTAGGTTGGCGCTGAACCCGGCGTGGGTGAGGATATGAGCGACGGGGGGCTCGTCGGGGACCGGACTACTCTCGTGGGAAAGATCCTGGTCGGTGGCGAGAACGGCGGGAGCGTTGGCGAACTGGCGGCGGAGGAGTTGAACTCAGCTGCCAGTTCCTGGAGAAGCGGAACTGGGGACTCAGTTGGGGAGGGACTCCTGCCGGGTGAGAACGTTTGAGCCGTGATGAACTCTTTCGGACGGGTGTAGTTGAAAGCCTGCGAGGTCGCGGTCAGATTCATGAGGGAGGCGTGGGTGCTTCTCAGGAAAGCGGCTGGGGATGTGACATGATGTGTCGTGCTTGAACTGAGATTTGACGCTGGCGGAGAGGAGAACTGCGGCGCGGGTGTAGTTCTGGCAAGAACTGTTGTGGACAGGTTCAGGTGGGAGGCATGGATGGTGGTCATCTGGGTCGAAGGTGCCGCGCTCAAAGGTGGAGCCGTGTTTAGCTGCGGTACAGGCGGAGGGGATGTCACCAGGGAGGAGGTCTTAATCTGGGGTGTGGATGGAAAGGATCTTGGAGGCGGAGTGTTGATCACAGGAGCAGAACTCACTGAAGGTGCACTGGGCGTCAAGGTGGGGCCAAATCCAGATTTGGGTGTCAACTGGGTCGATTGGGAATCACGGTTTTCTCTGAGGGACCACAATGGACCTACACGAAAGTTTGTGGCCTCTGGTTTCACCTGGAATGAAGGCTGATTGTGGATTTGGGTCGGGGGTTCGCTCTCCTGCTGCTGCTCCAGAAGAACTTGGTTGTGAAGGAGCTGGAGCTGTGCCGGGTCCCTGTCAATCAAGTACAAGCAACATAAGAGATGAGCTGGAAAGACTCTATACATGGTGAACATGAGGGAGGCTCAGTGCCGTGTTGCAATGAATTACAGCCGGTCAACTCCCGTAAAGCCCGACAGAAGTGAGCCAAAGTCAGCATGAAGATTATCTGCCCTTTTATGGACCACCAACAAGTTGGCCACAAAACAACTCTGGATAGCCTCGGAACTCTTTCAATGCGCACACTCAATTCAGTCTTATCGGCACAGTTTACATTATATTTAACTACTGTACTATTGATTAAATCACCTTTTTGCTTGGCCTTTTATGAAAACAAGTCCATGACCAAACTCCAATCCAAATAGTAGCAGTAATTAAACTTTTCAGGGTGAGCACAAGGATAATCAGAAACCACATGATACTGACCGCAATTTAAACAGGAACTTCTTGTATAAAATGTAAGAAACGCAAGTGAACTTACAAGTAGAAAATGCCATCCTTTGTTTTGGAAAGCCTGAAGGTCCACATTTCAGGTCTGCTTGCATGGATTAGTGAATTGTGACTAATAGTTGAGCTGAAGGAGGAGCATTTATATTTGGACTGGAAGAGGAGGGGGAGGATCAAATCTTATTATGTGAACTAAAAATGTGATTTAGGTTGTAAAATCTTGTTTTTGTCTGTATACTTGTAGCAAGATTTCATGTTCATTTTCATATGAAGATTGGTTGCTCCCTGTGACTCAAATCGAGAACGTTATATCTTAAATTGACATAGCATCAATCTATAAAATAATGATAACAGACGTAATATAAAGATGTGCGCTTGTTTGGTAGTCAGTGAAATAGCTTACAACATTTTCTTATATTCAACCTGAACCAGAATCCTGAATCTAAGTTTTGGGAAAAGCTACTCTTTATTGTTAAAGGGATGCTGTAATGCTGCATTCGAGGATGGTCAGAAGTCGGACTTTTCTGAGTTCAAACCAGGAAGTGTGTACGGGAAAAGCCCCTTGAACTCGCAAATTCTACTTGTGAATTCAGGGGAAAAAAAAGAAAAAAAAAGGACCCCGACTTCACCGACGGACTACAATGTGACGTCACTCTGAATGGCAAAACACAATTTACTCAAGTATGAAACTTCTACTACTGAAAGCTTTCTTCATACATAAATATTCAACATAACTCCACTTAACGCAACATACGTGACAGTATGCCGCTATCTCCCTGCATGGAATTATACAGTGAACTACTGAACTGTATGAAATGCTTATGAAATAAGATAAAAACAATAAATGAAGCAAAATTGCAAGCAGGTAAGTTTGCTGGAGGTCAAAATGAGTTTTGAGGACCAAAATAAAACACAATTTACCACTATTCGCCATTTTGGTTGGTTACTTTCACCTCAAATGCTTTCAGGTCAGAAGTGGGAAAAACCAACTCAGATGTCCGACTTCCGACCATCCTCGAATGCATCATAAAACAAAAAAAATTAAAAAATCTTGACAATAATATGTTCCATTCAACCCCACTAATCTAAATACGGTATTCTGGTTACATGTTAGTGGAATATGAGTTAAACCGCAATATCCAGCAGTTTTTATCCTTATCAGAAGGCGGCCATTTTGCCACTTGCTGTTGAGCGAAAATGACATCCATGTTGCTCAGGTCCCAGGCAACACCAATCACAACTCAGCTTCAGAAAACAAGTGAACTGTGATTGGTTGTTGCCTGACCAACTGTGATGTCATCTTTATTCGACAACAAGCGGCAAAATGGCCAACCCCTGAGATGGATTTTGCTGCTTAGCTCATTCCACAAATGTAATATTAATCAGAATGTCATGTTTAGAGAGAGGTCACATACAACATATTATTGACAAGAAATGTTTAAGGTTGGAAAAGCTAAACTTTATTGTTAACGCGCAATAGTTGCTTGAAAACTTTATTTATTCAGCTTGACTTACAGTTTGGGTTTTGCCAGCACTGGTGGTGGTCCTTTGTTGACCAATGCATCAGAAGCATCTTCATCAGGTGAAGCAGATGCGTCATTTTGCTCACCCTCCTCATCCTCGGGGAGTTTGAAATGTACACGCAGACCGACTCTGGAGCTGTTGCGTGAGTCTTTGTGGTTTGTCTGGACCCCAGACTTTAGGCAGGAGTTAGGAGGGGGATTCGGGAGGGGCAACGAAATAGATGTCCCATTCTGATGGTTAGAAGCTGCCTTGTGATTGGAACTTGCGTCAGGTGATGTCAACATCGCTCCGGATGCTTCCTGCTCAACCACAGGTGCAGCAGTAAAAGGTTTTGTGGGTGGAGCCAGTTGTCCTGTGTTCTCTGGAGGCTCCTGGTGAAGGCTGAGAGGGTCTAAGTTGGGAGTGCTCACACTGCGATGGTTGACATTGGGGCTACTAAACAAGCTGCTGGGGTCCAGACCGTGCAGGCTGGTACGTAGAGTATCCGGGCGGAGCATACTGGAGTTGTTGGGGTGCAGACGAAGGGTGCTGGTGTTTAAGGGGTCCAAACGTAAGGTGCTGTTGACTAATGGGTCCAGCCGGATGGTGCTGGAGTGGGGCTTGATGTTATTGGTCTCTGCTTGGGGTTTGACAGGAGGGATGGTGAGATCTGTGGAGGACTCTTGGACTCGACTGGGCTCCACAGTTAAAGTGCAAAAAGGCCTGATTGCGTGGTTGTGAACACCATTACCTGCAAAAAAAAAAATAGCACATTATTTTGGCGTATTGACAATATGATGCTGGAGGCCTTTCTCCAATATAAAAGAATTTTTACCTTTGACCTTTAGTGTTGCAGTACTGGACGTTATTCCATACGCGTTGCTTGCAGTGCAAGTAAACATCCCAGAATCTTCAGCAAAAACCTCAGCGATGACCAGTGTACATATTTCCTCTGGAAAAAACCCCAAAAGATACTCACATCATGATTCAATTGCGTGGATGTGATCGCTGTTGAGCGTCTTGCGAAAGAGAGGGCAAATGACTCGTTTGACAAAGTAACGCTGAGTTTCTCTGGGTCTATTTGAAGCTAAGGCAGGTTGAAATGATCTGCCATAGGGGTTCGACAGGATGAGAGACTACCTTATAAGGTGCACAGGCACAGGGAAGCAGCCCTGGCTTGTGTACAGAAGGGAAGCAGACGTCCCCACCAAAGACCAAACACTTCAGAGCAGTATGAATGCAACAGCATGTTACATACCTAAGGCAATAATTATATTTTTCCACAAATGAGCAATTTTAAAAGAGCTACCTGATTCAGCAGGAGATCTGGGCTCTGAAAACAAAAACAAAAAAAGCAAAAAAAAAAACAAAAAAAAACTCTTGTAGCCTTATTTTTTCTGATGGTACCATAGTAATAATAACAATAATAATAAATAAATAAATAAATAAATAAATAAATAAATAAATAAATAAATAAATAAACGAGAACCTCTCCAAGTCCGATCCTCGAGAGCCTCCAACCAGCCGGTTTTCCATGTCTCCCTCCTCCAACACACCTGAATCAAATGATCAGCTCATCAGCAAGCTCCACAAAAGTCTGATAATGATCTTGATTACTTGATTCAGGTGTGTTGGAGGAGAGAGACGTGGATCTCGAGGACCGGAGCGTGAGATCTCTACTTTGCACTATTACAAAAAAACAGTAGAACTAATTGTCCGATCACTATTTTGGCAAGCAGGACATTCCTTGCTGTTCTTGCTGAAGAGCTAAGATTAAAGGAGTAGTCAAACCCCATTTTTTTTCTTTTTTTTGACAATAATACATTCTATGCAGCCCCATTAGTCTAAATATGGTATTCTGGTTAATATTGTGTTAGTGAAATATAAGTTAAGCACCAAAATCCAGCAGTTTTTTATCAATATCAGAAAGCAGCCATTTTGCCACTTGCAAAGTGCAGTAAAAATGACATCACAGTTGCTCAGGTCTCAGGTATCACCCAATCACAGCTCAGCTGCAGAAAACAGGTGAGCTGGGATTGGTCATTGCCTGAGCCATGAGAAACTATAATGTCATCTTCAGTCAATGGGGTATATGCCACGAAAGAGGCGGGACGTGATTATGCACATCAGTTTGGTTCCGGTCCGGGTTTCAAATGCGTAACCGGGGGGCACAAAGTCGGAAGCACAAGTATTTTGACGCAGCCCACACGTCACAAACCGAACCGGAACCAAATTGATGTGCAAAAACAGTCCCGCCTCTTCCGTGGCATATAGCCCATAGCAAGTGGCAAAATGGACGCCCCCTGAAATGGATTAAAAATGGCTGGGTTTTGCTTCATAACTGATATCACACAAATGTAATATTAATCACAATGTCATGTTTGGACAAGTAAGGTCACATACAACATTGTAAAAAAAAAAAAAGTTTAAGGTTCAGTTCCTCTTTAAAATTAGGACCAAAAATCTTCTGGTATTGCTCTTTTGAATTTAGTCCTGTGTTTTGTCTGTGCTTACTTTTCTGCAGGATCCTAAAATCAGGAGAGTCTTCAATGATTTTGGCCTCTTTGTACCATTCCACTCGAGGGGACGGCACTCCCTTCACACGGCACTCGAGCACAACCAACTGCCCTTCCGAAGCCACCAGGTCCTGCAGACTCTAGAGGTGTGAAAAGAGGATTGTTATGACATACTGGCCCCTCAGAACATAACTGTACACATTCTTTGAAGACAAATTCTACCTTTGTGAAAACGGGCGCAGCCATGACAGCTTGCCCGTTGAAGCCTGGCAGGAGGTTGAGGCTGGATGTTTGATTCTGGGCAAATGAAAAAATAAATGTGATCAAGAGAAAGACAAACGTAATGATAGGAAGTGTGTCGACTGTTCTACCTCAGGTTGGGACACTGGAGCTGCGTTGGGAAGCAGTTGACCTTCTGTGAGGCCTGCTGGTGGTGATGCCGGAAATACTTGTGCAGGTAAGACTATCGTTTCAGTCTCTGCTGCCAATGTTTGAGAGCGTTCTGAGCCTGGAGGTGAGGTGGCTATCGTCTGAACTGGAACCGGAACCTTCTGGATCACAAGAGTGCTGAGCTCCTCTGCTGGTTCTCTTGTGGTTTGATTTGCTGAAGACTCTTTTATTTCTCTGGCGATTTGGCTTGACAGTGGTGTGGACTTTGGGTGTTTTCCCTGCAGGCTTTAAAAAAAAGATAGATGAAGATTCACTATTAACAAGAGCTTTAAATGCAACAAAATCAAAATATGGCAAGAGTAGGAGAACTTACTGGGCCACATGCTCAAAGTGCAGTTCCCCTTCAGAGTCTGATGAGGATGCACCTGTAGGACCGCATTTTAAAATAATACAAAATAATTTATTGCAAATGCAATAAATCTGATTTAAATTGAAAGAGAATGACATAAGGACCTTCGATGTAAATCTCCGCTGAGGTGGAGTCAGTTCCGTAAAAATTGGATGCGAAGCAAGAGTAACGTCCGGTGTCCTCCTCAAAAGCCTCCGTGATGATGAGAGAGTGCAGCTCACCGTTGGTGATGATCTGAATGTCAGGGCTGTTCTCCAACTCCTTGCCCTCACAGAACCACCTGCAATTCAGCAAAGTCAACATGTGCGCTCACTATTTGCACCTACACTATCAAATGAGGGTTGCTGCTAGATGACATCACTTCTGTGTGACACACTTTAAAAAAATCCTTATTCTGGTTAGTATCAAAATAAATCGACTTAAAATCACATTTAAAATCATCCCCAAAGGCTCATGCAATACCGTAAATTAATTACCAAAGACTAAAACGAAGGACATTTTTGCTGTAATTATAGTTAGTTCTAGTTAGTTTGAACATAAAATGTAGTTTCAGTTAGTTTTCGTTTTTTTAAAAGCATTTTCGTTTTTATTTTATTTAATTAACGAAATTGTTTTTTGAATTTTAGTTGTACTTTTTTCGTTTTAGTTAACTAAAATAATCCTGCTCACTAATCTAAACATGACATTCTGATTAATATTACATTTATGGAATATCAGTTATGAAGCAAAATCCAGCCGTCTTTTATCTATATCAGGGGGCGGCCATTTTGCTGCTTGCTGTCGACTGAAGATGACATCACTGTTGCTCAGGGCTCAGGCGACGACCAATCACAGCTCACCTGTTTTCTGAAGCTGAGCTGTGATTGGTTGCTACCTGAGACCTGAGCGACTGTGATGTCATTCTCACTCAACAGCGAATGGCAAAATGGCCGCCCCCTGATATGGATAAAAACTGCTGGATTTTGCTGTTTAACTCATATTTCACTAACGCAATAACTACCACAATACCGTATTTAGACTAGTGGGGCTGCAAAGAACATATTGTTGTCAAGAAATTATGAGGGGCTGACTTCCCCTTTAACTCACAGTACCATACAATCCAATTGTACACCATTGTAAAGTACAAACACCAGAATGGATATATTGGTAAATTAATACATCTTAGCATTCGTTTGAGAGTATTGAAGCAGCTGAAAATTGTTTCCAGGTCACTTTTTTTTTCTGCATGTCCAAAATCATTTTGACTGCCAAGCAAGCAGATCATTTCTAAATCGTACATCAGTGACAAAATGCAACTATACATATTTCTGTGTGGATGCCAGGTTCCATTTCACTGTGACTATATTTCAGTTATTCTGCTTACATTCTTGCTTTTCTGTCAATTTTCTTCCTATCACTTTAAAGCTGCGACATGAGGTTTTTTTTGGCTATCATATAAACATCAATGAGCAAACACTTTCCCCTTTTGCCTGTAAAGTACAGAAGTAAGCTTGACCAGTTTAGATGGGATACTACAGTCAAATTTACATTTTTGTAACAATTGACTTCAGAATTGGTCTCACAACAGCCTACAATAATATTAACAGAAAGTTTGTTCAAATCAGTGATATTCAGATTTTTAGCTGGCAACAGTCTATTTATTATTTTAAAACCATGCGCATAAACCGACTTCCAATGCACTATGAAGCAACATGAGCAGTAGCTACTCAGAACATCTATTTTCAGTCGATGAGTCCTCGAGCGTGCTGAAAATCCAGCCAATAATCAAAGAGGAATGAGGTGTGCCTGTGGCGAGATGATGAGAGCTTTACGTCGGTAAATCCGATTCAGTGCTGTCATCAAAATCAAAGTCGCACGCTCAATATATCCAATTGTGATTTCACAGTGACGGCACATTGGAATTCCTTTGCGTGCCTCACTGGAATAGAGTCACTGCAGGATGTTCTGCTACAAGAGAGTCATTTGTCATGAGTAAGAGTCTAAATTAAAAACATGAGTAGTAAAGAGGACGGTTGGTGAGCTCCTCACTGCACCTGTCAGAGCTATTTTCCTTCAGCGGCTCAAAACTTAGGAAGGAGATTCCCTCTGGAGCCTGACAGCTCTGAACTTCGACGCACAATGCTAAAGTCACATTTTGCTAAACTTCTCTCACACATAGATACAATCATCTAAAAATGACAAATAAGGAATTGAAACAGTCCTCATAAAGTTAGTACAAAGAATGAGGTCTATAGAATGAAAACAAGTTTTGAGGAAAATCTTATGCAGAAACAAACTTAAAAGCAGCTTCTACAAAATATGAAACTACATTAAGTAACATTGTAAAGTTTACACTCAAGAGCAAAGAAACCATCTTACCAAAGAGCTGCGCGTGTTCATGCTACTGCCAAGAGCTCAGTTGGTTCCATTATCAGACGAGACTACAGCTCGCAGTGTCAGTCCCGTCTAAAAATGGCAGAGCGCTTGCATTCTCCCAGCACAAGTATACGTTAGTGCTTCAACAATGCTCAGTAGGACTAACGAGACCATGCCCCCGCCCCTCTACATCGCCTATACCTCATCTCCATGCTGTTCTGCATGGAACGTCTTCAAATGACCTCTGTTTTCTTACTAAAACATTTTTTTAGTGGCGTTTTCCAAACATAAGTTTATTTTTACTCCAAGTAAAAACTTTCAACCAAAAACGTACGTACAGTGGAACCTCTGCTGTTGTTTGACCAATATTTTTTTAACAAGTTATTCCAAAAGAAAGACCACCTTTAAGTTTTCATGTAGTAGCTAAAGGAAAGAGATGAGGTTGAGTGAATTATTCACTGCAGGCCCAAGTGGCCAATTGTGATTTAAACCTCATATCATATGTTTTAAAAATTATTTTGATGCACATTTTCAACACATTGGCACATATCCATATCCAAGGTGCACGTAAATAACTACACCCACATCAATCAGACAGAGACGAGTATTAATGTGCACACTGCACTCACATAAGCAAGTATCCAATATACGAATCAGACTTTTGTCTGAAGATATCCAAATCCATATTTTTCCGCTCTTATCTGCCATGATGCATATCCGAATTGTGTCACCTGAGACCAAGAAATTGGAATTACGTCAACTGAACCATGCAGTGCGAATCCAGTCTTGGAGGTTCCTCTGTATTTACACATTAAGTACCTTTTGCTTGTCTAGAGTCTTTGTTTTCGTAATGAACCCTCTCAAAGTTATTCTATTCTAAACACATTATATACATGTGAAATTGAAAATCCCTCTTTTGCAGCTATGCACGATTTTGACAGGGCTAATGTCAGCGCTTTGATGTTCGTCCACAACAAACTCATTCAAGAATGTTTTTATTGACCTTGCTTTGTGCACTTGAAATGGAGACTCCTGTTATTATTTCCACAAGGCTGAAAGCTTATTATGTTGATATAAAAATCAAATTTAAGAATCAGGCTTCTTTAAAGGGGAAGTCCCCCCACCCCCGTCAACCAATTCTTGACAATAATATGTTCTATGCACCCTTACTAGTCTCAATACGTTATTCTGATTAATATTGCGTTAGTGGAATATGAGTTAAGCAGCTAAATCCAGCAGTTTTTATCAATATCAGAAAGCGGCCATTTTGCCACTTATTGTGAAAATGAAATCACAGTTGCTTGGGTGAGCAACTGTGATGTCATCTCCAGTCGACAACATGTGGCAAAATGGCCGCACCCTGTTATGGATAAAAACGGCTGGATTTTGCTGCATAACTCATATTCCACAAATGTAATATCAATCAGAATGTCATGTTTAGACTAGTGAGGTCACATATAACATTATTGTCAAAAAATGTTTATGGCTGACTTCCCCGTTAAAGAGTCGCGCTACTATCCAGATTGACCGTGTGTTTAATTAAATAAATTTTTACTTTTTATACCTTTCAGGGTCACTAAAAACCTATTTAGCCCTTTTTTTGTTTTTGTTTTATCAGACTAAATCAGTCCTTCTCAAATAGAGGGAAGTGCATGGTATCCCAAGGAACATGTTTTTTGGGGTTTTTTTTTTTTTAGCCATACTGGAATAAGGAGTAATTGCACATCCACTACAGTAGGTGGCAGTGATGCTCTGAAGAGGCGTACTGACAAATGATGCTATTTATATTCGCGGAAAAGTTGGGGTGGGTGCAAAACATTTTCTTCCTCCTGGGTATGCGTAACAAAAAATAATTGCTGAACAAAAAGGACTCTGAACACTTCTGATACTCCTCAACTACAGTAACTTTTCAGCTTGGTAATATGACAAGATAACCTATCCTCGACGAACTAATATTAGATGTCCTGTCAGAATGGACATCTTTGCTGATTTTCGGCTTCTTACCGGACTTCAGGTATCGGATGTCCTCTGACGATGCAGTCTAACTGGACTTTGCTTCCCTCCAGAACTTCTCTGCTTTTCAGTTTTTGAATAAAATGGGGAGGCTCACATCCTGACTCATCTGCACACGACGGAGTTTTTGTCAAAATGTAGCTTGCTGTCGCATCCACCTCTTTGGAGTCAAACTGCTGCTCCTCAGCCATCCTACCGTCCTGTAACTCCACATGACCAATCCCGGAGTCCAGTTGGATCTCTGGCTGGTGGCTAACAACGGGATCGGTCCCATCCTCTGCAAGGTCCGCGGCCATGACCGAGCGCTCCCTGCTGTCTGAGAAAATTGTTCCATCGTTCTGGCTCTTGTTCTGGTTTCGACTCCGATGGGCTTTACAGGCTCTCGGTCGTATCCGTTTGGAGGCGTTCGCCTTGAAGAGAGAGGAGAGCTCTTCGATGAAGTCGGCCGCCTTGTTGAGGAACTCCTTCTTGGACTGGGTCTCCACCCCGAACGGGGAGTTCCTCGCTGACTTGTTCAAGTGGTTTAGACCGTCGCTACTGTTCCTCATCGTGTTGTCCAGCCGTATGGAGGCTGCGTGTGGCTTTGTGTCCACTGTGAGCTTTGGCTGTGTTGCTGGCGAATCAAGCGGGTGCGTGAAAGGCAAAGAAGAGGAAGGCGTGTAAGGAACCGGAGAGGGCTTTGTGAGGTGAACAGAGGAAGTTGCGGATGGATTGATGGCAGCTTTGACCTCCGCCCTCTCCTCACGGGGCTCGTGTCCGATAGCCTGGCGGGCCAAGTTAACGCTCTTATCCAGCTCCTCTTGGTTGAGGAACGCCGACAGGTCCGGCAATTGGCTTTCATGGAGCCCCGCCGAGTCCTCGGCCTTTCCTTTGAGCGAGCCAAAAATCTGGAGGCGCGACGATGACGCATCGGAGCGGCTCATTTCGCTGTGACGCTGATGGGCTCGGGCCTCGGCCAGGTAGCTCTCTCGTAGGAGCTGAGAGAGCGACAGTGGCGGTTCAGCTGCGTTTTCTTGCATACTGGGGAAAGAATCATAAAAGCCTCAATGAGATGATTCATTTGATGCACACATAGAGCTCTGTTTTGGCGAACTGACAACTGACATGTACGATTGGATGGCCCTTTACATGAGGGGCAGGCAGGGACAAACATAAATCAGGATTACCTCTTTCACATGGGTGAAACACTATTCACATGACTAAAATGCTCTCACAGCTCATGCAGGGATGGGCAATAAATCAAATTAATTCAATATATCTCCATTTTTAAAAATTTACGAAATCGTCAACTTGAGTTTTGTCTTCTGGATTATTAAAAATTGTTGTTTTTATGTTCTGTTACATCCAGCAGTTTTTGTGAGTTGGAAATTTGCACAAGTGGCAAAATGCTGGATGGGTAGTTTACAAGACGTGTTTACAATAACTACCAGCTACTTAATTGTGACATTTAAGCACAAACTATGAATGTATATTTACATTCAAACTGATTTAGAATCAGTACACATTATTGTTGTCTCAACATTTTTCACAGGAATTATTTTTGACTAAAAGAAACCTTTAAATAAATGTTTGTTGGGTTATTAAATTAAAAATGATTAAAATTGTAATAGTCCTGAATGACTGGAAAAAAAAAAAAGATGGAGATTTGATTTTTTGGCTATATCATCCAGCCCTAGTTCATACTGGAATATGCTCGTGGAAGCGTTTCAGTAGTATGAATGACTTAATCCTGAACTATGTCCCTCATCCTCCGATAGGCCCTTGCAGTCATTTTCTCAACATAACTGAAACACGTTGATATTTAGAGGTAGGAATTTTACATATTTTTGATGGTCCGTCATTCATCACTTGTCGTCGTCTGGCGGCCCCCTTCTGTCATCGTCAGTCCGTCATTCTTTTTTATTTTTCAAGCCAAACCAACCTGTAATTATCTGTCCGCCATTTTATTTTACCCACGCGTCTGTCATCGCTATTTAAAGACCGACTGACAAAGGTGGGCATTCCGTCAGTAGCCTTAAGTGTAAAACAAAACAAAACGGTGCTACTCCCCTTAGTCGACATCATACAGGAGCATACACATAATTTACAATTAATTCCTTGACTCAAACATTTAATAAATAAACATTTTCACTTCAGTACTGTTGACGCAGCGCCATCTGCTGCATTCAATTTAAGCGAATCAGAATACGACCAAAACATATTTGAAAATGTTTGTTGGGATCCAGAAACCCTCAAACCCCCCGCCCCTACCCAACTTCCACAAAGCTTCCTCCTTGCATCATTTTCTGACACCAAGCATGAGCAAGTTATGGAATACAGACACGAGATAGGCTGCGCATATGCTACTGACACTCAAATCAGCGCGATGAAGCGCACTGCAATGCCCTTCCTGCGGACCTGAAGGTGCAGCTGTTGTGTACATTAATCCTTTGCAAACAGACTCCAAGCCCACCAAGTCATATCTAATAATAGCCTGGGGGGCTCATTTTACATGAAGAAAATCAACAAAGAAAAGCAGCTTCCCTCATCTTGCGTGACCTTGTTATCATGAGTTTGATCAGTCATGTAACAATCACCAATCAAATCAATGTAATGATTGGAAATCGAGACTGCCGAGTGAGGTGGAAAGGCTTGTTTTCATGACCTGGCCCCTGCTACACAATCGCAGGACCACGCAACCGGGGGGGTTCAAGTAATTGAATTAAGTAGCAGCTTTCGCAGTCGGCATCTAAAAGTAGACTGAAGTCCATCATGTCAGAGATTTTCGGAGGCTCTGCGCAGCATGACGCTGCTGCCAAAAGGACACCATGCAGGAATAATGACTTTAAGGGATGTCGTGTTTTTTACCTTCAGAGTAAGCCCAGCTGGCCTGTGAGAATGGACTGGCGTATCCTCAGAGTGCACCTGTGCTCAAAGTGGGAGATTCCGGTCTTCCACTTGATGCCACCTGGGAAAACCTTGGGACAGGCAGCTGCCCAGCTTTCCCGCTTTTCTTGCAACAGAGTTACCCTTGGCGTTTACCGGGAAATATGAAGGCGAGTAGCTAGGGTAACCTGTCAGCAGTAAAAGTAGCAACATTTGTCAGCGCCGCGGTCGCGGGTTATTTTGGGGAGGCCTGGCCCATATGTCTGGGAGGCGTCCGTGCTCATTGGCCAGCGGGAGCATGCTGTAAAGGGATTCCACTTCTGCTGCCCTGCCAGAGACCACCGTCCCAACCGATTTAGAAGCCCCTTACCCAGCCTCTCACACAGCCACACCGTCAACTGTCAACACCGCAGATTAACAATCACAATTGTCAAAACAGTTCCTGCACAATCATCTGGAATGACTGTAGTGATGGTTTATTCTGTCTTGTTTGCAACTTTTAAGAAGAGGGATATTTGTATATAGGCCTACTGTACTCACCCATTCTAATGAGATCCAAATACAAGACCTTTATCAAAAATTCTCTTTCCAAAAATATATGGCCACTTGTGTTTAGTTCCGTTATCTGTATTTGTAAGCAATTATGATGTATAATGTATACGTCTTACTGTTTTAGCCTATTATGTTGTTCATTAGCATTAGTATCCCATTATGATACCACATATGGAGAATGGGCGGGATTTCATTAGTCTCGACTTGTGATTACTGATATGCAGGCTCCCTCTAGTGCTATGTGAAAGAATCACTGTCTTAGTACAGTTCATTTGTATTTAACTTAATTTTATTTGCATTTAAGCTTTAAGAAGTTTTTGTCATGATGTTGCAGTATTCACACCATTTGCCAATGTCTGTTACAGCCCAAATCGAGCCAGTAAGGCTTAAAAAAAATAATTCTAGAGAAAACATTGTGTGTGCACTATTACAACCAGCTGTTGCAGCTTTTTTTTGTTGTTTAAATTTCCCTCAACTGTTTTTCAATTTAGTAGTCTCTCATTTAAGCGTTGAAATCTCTGCTCAAGGAATCTGAATGTTCTTCTTGATGTCCGTAGGTGTGAATGTGAGTGTGGTTTTTGATTGACAGGTCACCAGGCTGGCTGTGCCCTCCCCGTTTCCAAAAGTCAAATAAAATAGCCTCCAACTCACCCATCCCAACCCGGAAAAAAGACAAACACCAAAGAGGATGGATGGATAGGTTTTATGTCACATCACACAGAAAACTTAACAGAGGTGAATTTGTTTACAATATTCAATGAGAAACGCACATAAAAAAAAGGTACATAGACGTTAAACATTTTGAAAAACGACTTTCTAGATTACACTTAAAACAGTGTAGAAGACACAAAGCCAAGTGAATGGTTCACTAAAATGCCCGACACACAACACAAATGGATGAACATGAAACTTTAGTCTATTCACGTAGACCTGCACATTACTGTAATATTTGCATATCTTTTCTTAAACAAGTATGAAGATTCACACATTTGCAGATTTACATAAATGACAAGGCAAAACAATAACTCTGGCACTCTATTGACTCAAAAGTCCTACATTCAAGGCGACAAGACAGATTTCAGCTCTGTGTAACAAAAATAAAAAACGTTAGTATAAAAATATATATTTATACACTCATAACGAGCAAACATGCATAATGAACAATGATAGCTTGCATCCAAACCACATCAACACCAAGTAGGCCTACTGTGCTGCAAATCCTCTTTGGTGTCACTGGAAACAATTCGGTTTATACCAACACAGTAAAGGCAACAACATGGATGGAGAATCACAGCTTAGTTCCATTTCTTGCCACACTCTTGCGTTCAAGCTGCTGACTTCACAGTCACAAGGAGTGAAATCAAGGGATTGGTATGGTATACATTATAAACATACTGTATGGGTATTAGCAGCACGAGTCTTCGTTAGAAAGACATTTTCATGGTAGATGATAGGAATGCAATACCATTACCAGCCTGTCCAAGCCATGTGTCATTTGTTCATTTGCTTTCCAAAACAAAAACTAAAAAAAAAAATAAATAAAAAAAAACAACAACAAAAAACTGACTGACTTACAGTGCCGACACAGGCAATTGGCGGGCGGGAACATTCACACAAGAGACATTGGTTGTTTACAACCACAATACGTTTTGTTACACATGTACTGCACGTGCTCGCGTTCAAAAGTCAAATGAATGCGTGTGAAATATTTAGTATTCATGTCGGCCAGAAAAGCGATTCAGAGTGCATGGTGGAGCCTGGAAAGTACCATGCCCCGGCCAGCATGTGGCAGTGCTGTGCTCCATTGGCGCAATAAAAACAATGCCACACAAGCAGAATCAATAAACAGAAAAAATAAAATAAAAATTATCAACATAAGCCATCTGCCAGTACAAAACAAACTGCATGAAAATTGCTTTAAAATTCAGTGATTAAGCCAGTGAGTAAGCTGAAAGCTCTCTTCTGCACAAATCAGATTTTTGGGGGGGAAGTTCTGTTGAGAAAAGCAGTCATTTCATTTTATTTTTAATTTTTTTTAATTTTTATTTTTTATTTTTTTAAACAAATGATACACGGCTTCTATTGCCTCTTTATATTTAAACCACAAGACAACCCATAAAGGCACCCTGACAAAGACAGAAAACATGGACATAACAGGTTTGCTCCTGTTTCCAGTTATCCGTCATCAGTGTCACTGATGCTCAGGGATCCGTTTCTCGAGTATTCTATAAACAGGAGGGAGGCACAGCAACATGGGCCTGTGTTAGGCACATTAGACACATAACAGTAGACCGGCATTTATGAACCGGAGCCTTTCACAGCAATGCTTCTGCGTGTACCTGTGCGTGCTTGTTCACACGTGACACGTCATGACGTCGAAGCGTGTCAAACTCTGGCCGCGCCGTTCCGCTACTCCCTTGTGCGACCTCCGTCCCGACTTTGTTACGTCTTTGAAGTCGGCCAATTTCAAACTGCCCCGTGTGGGTACCTTTCACACGCAACGGCGACTCCAAAGAACGAATGCAGATGCCCACCTTTCACTCAGGGCTCATCGCTGGCCCTCTTGAGAGACTGATCACCCCTGAAAAACACAAAAGGTGTTCATTTCTACTTCACCTCTCACAGATTTCAGTTTTTTTAACTGTATTCTTCAGGTCCTACTGGACATTATGACGAGCTGATCATTGTAAACTAACCGTGGAAAGCCGCTCATTGAAAGCTCCAGCTGGAGCTTCTGGTCACGAGCAGCGTAGTCCAACAGCAGAGACTCCACAGTGGGAGGGTTGATTTGAGGGATAAAGTCTGAGAAGAGTGCAGGCGCCAACAGGGCCCAATCTGTAAAGTACAAAAAAATAAAAACAAAAAAAAATATTAAAATGCTAAATTTTCATGATAAATGCAGGAATTGATATATAGCAAGCAGGGTTCCGCCAAGGTGTCTTACACTGCTCGGCGGCACAGTTGGTAAAGTGCATTGTCCACTAACCAGGAGGTCATAATTTCATAATTTATCTCTCAATTTACTTCATAAGCATTCCACATGCATTCAAATCTTCGCATTCAGCTTTCAGCATTCCCGCGCAATTTCTACAGAAATTGCACTTCGTCTAGTTAAAAATAGCTTTCACCCTTTACTACACGTACAATAAAAACTGACCCATAACCCATTTTGGATCCCAGAACCTAAATTGTGGAAACCCCGGTGTGTATTAAAAAAAAAAAAAAACAGTATATTGCAACAATTTTGTTTTGTAGTGGCACACCTGGTCGGAGGGTGTAGAGGCCTGTAACCACACTGGCCATGGTTGACGGCTGTACTTTGAAGGGCACCATGTGAGCTGTAATGAGAAGAGCTGGAAGAAAATTAAATGAAAAGTCCTGTTTGGCCAAAATAATGACCAAATTATAATATCAGAAATGTCAAAATACATTTCTTTGAATGACATCTTTCTTGGCGATCATTTACGCTGCACTTAAGTATTTTTTTCCCACATTGTGTGATGATAGTATTACACAATTACAACCTCGTCTTTTTTTTCTTTCTTTCTTTCTTTTTTTTTTTTAAATATAAGAGCTACAAGCTTGGCGAACCTAAAGTAACTGTGGGCAGTTAAACTCGTTCCCCTTTACAAGCTCCATCAGGCTGAATGGGGAGCATCTGTATACAAAAATGAATTTATTCCATTTTGGAATAAGGCCGTAACATTCCAGACACAATGCAGGGACGTTTTGCCAGTCATGCAAACAAGAGCAAGGTACTCACACATGAGTCTGTCGACATATTTCTCTGCAACGTGATCGGCAAACAGGTTCATCAGATCCTGTTTCAGGTCACGGTTGAGCTTCGATTCGATATAGAACTTGTTCTGAAAACAATCTTCATGAGAAAGCTGCATAAACTGTAATCTATTTTTTTGTAACAGCATAACAGCATAAGTTACTTACTAAATACAAAAATACTGGAACGATACAATGAAGAGATGAGATGTATTGTGTCAGGGCTGTATTGAAGCTTTCAATCAGGTTTTCAAGTGGGACGGCCTGAAAACAAAAACTGTACAATGACATGTACAATCTTGCATTTATATTGGAACAGATGCAAATCAAAGGCCGTAAAATCCAAATTGGGAAAAAGTCACTCTAAACCTCTGAGATCAAACCCCCAACAAAGATGCTCCGCTGAACATCAACACAAGAAAATTATTAACGCTTGTGCATTTTTTTGCGTTTTCTTTTAATTCTGAGACTCCAAAGACCCAGCTACTGTACAGTATTTGTATACAAATGCTCATCTTAGCTTATCTTACATTAAGCTCTGTGGATACGCGCTGTAGATGATTTGCTATTTTGGATTTCAGGTCATTGTAGAGCAGCTCAGAGTGTTGCTGGCAAACGCACTTGTAGACGTAACTGTGAAAACAAACAAAAGACACAAGGGTCTGATATTTCTGCCAATAATATTGATCATTCATCATTCAGACACCTATGATAAACGTATTGTTGTAGTTGTACACTACAAGAAAAGATTGGAGTACGTTTACACAACTGTTGGTAAACAAGTTGTTGGGTGGAAGCTGCCTCATTAAAATAACATTCAGTTATAAAAAGTAGGGAGCTACTTCTGCCGGCCCGTTACAGAAAACTGGATTTTGTAATAGATTGACATAAACAAAGATTCTGAATGTCATACAAAAACATTTATTAAATGCTGCATGTAGTTATGTTTATTGCTCAAGCACAACCTGTGCTACCTTTAACGTAGCCATCCGCTGCCAAATTAAAGGATAATCTGTGGTCAAAATTAATAGTGTGATTAATCTGCGTTAATACATGATTAATGTGATATTTTTTTCCACACCGCCTCAGGCGTGTTTGTTCTAACCAAGCCTTGTTGCGTGAAGCATTCATGGATGAGACAAACACAGCAGTCCAGCTGTCACATCACGAGAGCTCTTTCAGGCCAAATGGCTATGCATGTGGTTCTTGGGGGGGTCTACTGGTGCACTTGCTGTACACAGTTTGTGAGAGACAATTTGCCATACTTGTACATGTGAGTCATTACCTGTATATCTGAGCGTATGAAACTGAGACTTGGTCCGTTGGTTTCTGGATTAGCAGGCGCTCAATGGCCTGTTCCAGGTTGGGCCAGTGGTTGTGGCGGTAGTCTTCCACGTCCGTGGCATTGAGACCTAAGTAGGACGGAAAGGAGGGTTTTCCGTTTTGCAATCCTTATTTTATCAAACGTGAGTTTTATTCGGAGAGTCAGACTGTGACTGGACACAGGAGCGCGTCGACTTACGGAACTTTGAAGTGGAGTCGAGAGTGAGTTTGTCTTGGGCAGAGGCGGGCGCCGGTGTCGCGCATTCGGTGTCGTAGCCGGCTTCGGTGCCAGTGTCCGAGTCCATGAACTCGGAATCTAATGCGCTTCGGCATACAAAACTCCGAGCAGAACCCCCTTCCCCTCCCGGTACCGCTATGCAGACGGGCTGCTGTTGGCTGCTTGAACAAGTCTGGACCTTACTGCTGCTGCCGGCAAAATAGTTATGATTATGATCATCTTTTACATCCGAACGGTCATCTTCCATAGCCTCCATTCCAACCGTCGTCGTGAGCGGATACCTGGCATTTAAAGCTGTAAACGTTCAATCGATAAAGACAAGAGTATTAATCATAGCACCTGAACCTGTTTTCAGCTTTGCGTTGGCCGTTGAGGACTGTCGTGACATTTTCTTCTTCGTAACGTCGTTAGACTCGTTTCTGCAAAGGACTAACGTCAAGACGGCGCGTTACCACCGCCAACTGGCTTGGCGTGTGAACAGCAACAAACCAGTAAACACACCTGTGGAAATTTGTATATTATTGCCAAATGAGGTGTACAGTTTACCAGTCAAATTTACCAGTGGCGTTGTCGTTATTGCTCTCTGGTTCATGTTCCTCCATTGTCGCTGTTGTCCTTTTTTTTTCTTTTTTCTTTTTAAAATCAAACTATCAATAACTCAACTGTGGTTTACTTTACCTTCTAGTTACATCATGTCGTTGCTAAACAGGTCTGTAGCTATAAAAGTAGAATAAGACAAAAAAAAAAACAGTATAAATACTTGAAACATCTGCAAGTTGATCAATACATGAGCACACCCACTTTTATGTCTTTCTGTGACACTTTTGCTGCGTGACACTACTCAAGAGTCCACTTCCTCGGAGAACATTCTATCGATTCTAATTCGAACCAAGACATTTATTTTTTTTTGGTCCATTCAAGTTTCAAATTAAGTTTACCGGGGTTATCGTGCATTAAGGTTTCTTCTAACATTTCACCAGAAACCCCAAAATGTCGAACTTTTTCTGAGTAGTGCATCTCATGAATTGTTTTTGTAATATTTTACTTTTAGAGACTGACGTCACTATTCAGTAATTTAAATAAGTATAGTTGAAAACTGAATAATTAACCTGTTTAGAATTGAACCTACAAATGCAAAAGTGGTCATAATTACAGTAAATATTTGTATGAATCTACACCATAAATATATTGAGCAAATGGAAAAATAATGACAGCAGTGACTGAGTGCTTTCCTGTAACACGATTACACACAACATATACCTGCTCATTTTGTACGACATGTGACCTAAAAGTGGCAGGGGTTTCTTTCAAGTTCCTCAAACAGTTTTGGGTAAGGAGTTAAGGATGCAAACCAGATCACGCTCCGTTTTTATGTTACCTTCAAATATTTTTAGTGAAGATAATTTACCAATAATTCAATTTCTTGGTAAATACCTTTTTCTTCATGATGGTACAATAGTTAATTCATGTCTTGTATGTCCTTTATCATTAGTTTATGTACATCACACATTGTTATGGCAATTTTGGGTGCCGTAAGTTATAACTGTATGGAAAAATAACAGATGAGTGACCCCTTGTTTTTCATTATTGTTACTGAGAACCCCAGAAGAAATAACTTAAATGGTGGCAAACCGTACTGAGTTGCATGTGAATGATGTTGGCACCAGGCTCACATACTGTAAATCAGCCAACGAACATGTTTACATGCAGCAGGCTCTCAGTAAGAGAATAGTCCCATTATTACACCACTTATATGCCATGAAAAATAAGAGCAACAATTGGTTTCATGAAGACGGCTTTTTTTTTTTCTTTTCACTGTTGAACATAGTAAGGCTTCGTAATAAAACAATAACAAAACAAAAAAACAACTTTGTACAGAAAAACCGTCATCTACTCTTGGCAGAGTATGTCTCCAAGCTGAGTATAAAAATAAGAGGCTTGACCATAAAAAGTAGCTGCCACGTCTGAAGGAACCACCTTTTCAATAATCTCTCTCCAAGACTCAACTGACATGAGAAATATACAGAGCTTATATCGAAATCAGATCATGTTGATGAAACGTTCTTTGGTTTAAACTTAAAGAGGACTGTTATCTTCTGCTTTTACCCTCAAGAAAGACCAGCGTCGAAGCGTTCCGTGTTCAGGCTAGCCAAAATGTTCAAGTAAGCCATTGGAGGGGTACTGTAGGTCTTAGCAGGCATTTGACTTTAAACGTTCATGCTACTGTGACATAAATCCTTTGCAAAACATCACATTAGAACACAATGTCACATTATGGACTGATGATGACGACAAAGTCATGTCTTAAAGCTTAAACCGCTGTCTTTTATCAGAAGTTGCAGTAGATCAACTGATGCATTTCCAAACGTGAATACAAAAAAAGAGATGGCAACATTTCTATGAAGTAAGCAGTGTGTAGTGTGTTTCAGACACAATGCGTGCGATTAAGTGGGGGTGGGGTGAACTTGTTCCATATTCACATAAGTTGTCACACATTTTAAACTTTATGAAAAACGATAGGCTGATGAGTCAAAAAATATATGAAACATATACAGTTTATATGTATGTATATATATATATATATATATATATATATATATATATATATATATATATATATATATATATATATAAATACATATACATATTTAAAAAGACAATGAGTGCTTTGTCAATTAGGTACTTTAAAGGTGTGTGGTGCTGTGAGTTTGTTCATCCGCACTGTCCGTCAGCAAACTCGATGTGGCCTCGCTGGCCAAAATGTCCCGTACTGGCTCTCCGAGGCACGCCGCTCCTTCGGCTTCCTCCGGCTCGCTGACCTCCCCTCCCTCGTCGCCACTGCATTCCGACTCCTCTTCGCTATCGCTTTCGCACGAGCTTGACGTCTCGTCCTCAGAGTCTGAGTAAACCTCGGCCCCATGGAAGATGTAGTGATGGGGTGCTTGAAACAGGTACTGGCCCGCTGTAGGTCACAAGCAGAATACAATTGAATAGCCACGACATGGCCTAAATTGTTGACATTCTGTCAAAGAAAATTACATTCATCCTCATCACTGATACCTCACTTTAAAACATCAAAACGTCTGAGTGATTTAGCATGTATGCAGATCTGCACTGTTTGGTCCGCGCAACGGCTCCTCTGGTTACTGCATGCAATCAATGACGCTATTCCGATGCTGGCACCTCCGTTGAATGAGCTGCCATTGACGCTTGGAAATATCTTGCTTCCAATAGCGCCACAAATATGCCATTTTTTCCAATGGGAGCGCAGATCATCACGGGATTACACAATATAGTTCACTTGCAAAAAGCACAGTGTGAATTTCAACCACACCAAACGAAAACAAAGTCCGCTTCTGGTCCGAACCTACCACAGCGTATTAGGGCCACATATAATTTTTTTATTTTTTAGAGGGTGGGGGGTAATATTCGAGAAAAAAAACTTGCAAATTTGCCACTTTCTAAAATGAAAAACGAGTTTAGTTTTGCGAGTTTAGAAAGTGGCAAATTTGCTACTTTCTAAAGTGAAAAATTTACGACTTTCGAAAATGGCAAATTTGCGAGTTTATAACGTGTCAGATTTGTGAGAAAAAAAACTCAGAAACTTACGGAAAATACACGTAGCATAGCTATAGTCTAATGTGAGGATTATTTGGTGGTTAATTTGACTGTTTATAAAATGAAAAGGCAGGATGGGTTCATTCTTAATTTAAACTTTACTCATCATACACGGCAGCTAGAGCGACAACACTTCCTGATCCCCTATCAGCTGACTAGTACTAACCAATCAGAAGCTAGCATACTTTAGGTACATGCAAGTGAATGACGGAGAGACACAGATTTGACACATCAACTTAGAAACTTGTACAAAAAAAACAAAATGTATGGATGTGTAAATTATAATTCTGGAAACATAAATGTACAAGTAAATATACATTTCAACAAATTAACTTAAATGCTTGATTCTCAGGGTGTGGACCTTCGCAAAGCGAGGCGTCTTTGTTGCTGGCTGTACCCAATGCTTCAAAGAGCGAATGCAGTTAATCTCTGTTATCTCCTTATTTGAAACCCCGACCCGAAAAGTTTTGGCACAAATTCTTCAAGTAGTAGTACGCTACGTGTATTCTCGTAAGTAAATCTGACACGTTATAACAGGGGTGTCCAAACTTTTTCATTTGAGGGCCACATACAAAAAAATCAGAAGGACGCAAGGGCCGCATAATGTTATGAAGAGAAATTGTGTCTAGTCCTAAAAATTGTACAAATAATTTATTTGTGCTTTTGCATATTTAGAAAAATGCTACAGTATATAAACCAGTTTATTTGTAATATGGCAGTAGGTAACTTCTAGTTTGGGAATTTTTAATTTTAGTTAGTTTTTATTAGTTTTCAGGGTGGTTCTGTTAGTTTTTATTAGTTTAGTTCTTTAAAAGATGCTTAGTTTTAGTTTAGTTTGTTAGTTTCAGTATTAATATTAGTAAAAAAAAAAAAAAAAAGTGTATTACTTGTGCGCAATATTAAAAAAAAAAACACCATGGGAGCAACATCACCTGAAGGTGCTTTTCTATTGGCTACTGCTAGATGACATCACTTCTGTGTGACATACTTTCAAACGTCATTATTACGTTTTATAGCAAAATAAATCAACTAAAAATCACATTTAAAATCATCCCCAAAGGCTCATGTATTAAATTAATTAGCAAAGACTAAAACAAAGGACATGTTTGCTATAGTTAGTTTTAGTTAGTTTGTTTTGTAAACATAAAACGTAGTTTCAGTTAGTTTTCGTTTTTTAAAAAGCATTTTCGTTTTTATTTTATTTCAGTAACAATATTGTTTTGTTTTTTAAATATTTTAGTTTTTTCATTAGTTGTAGTTAACTAAAATATCATTTAATGGCACTGATATTCTCCCTTTTTACTTTGACCATCTCCAAACATTTTGTTTTGTTTATTTTATTTGAACTGAGTCAAATACCATTTTTTGGCATATGTCGTGGGCCACTGAAAATTGGACCCCGGGCCGTAGTTTGGACACCACTGCGTTATAAACTTGCAAATTTGCCACTTTCTAAAGTGGCAAATTTTTTTGGGAAAAAAAAAAAAAAAAAAAAAAAAAAAAAGATACGTGGCCTTAATACGCCGTCATACAAACCAAACAAGGGGACTAAAGGAATTTTCTGGTCTGAATACACCCTTCAATTTAGATAGCAGTGATCTCTACTTGGGTGGAGACTTACTGTCAAGGCGCTTGCTGATTGGACTTCGGCTGATCCGGTTCATCCAGCACCGTCGCCGAATTTCATGGCGGGAAGATTGGCTCCTTTCTTCCGTGGGCTCTTCCTTAGTTGCGTCTTTGACTGGTAACTGGTTCAACTCAGAGTCCTCTTGGCTAGCACACTGAGCGTCAGGACGAGGCTCCCGAGGCGCAACGTGACCATCAGTTTCTGTGACATTCGGACTTTGCGGCGAAGGCTTTCGGAGAGAGTCCGTACTGCGCTGCTTCGGCTCCTCCGGCGTTCCGTCACCGGACAAGGCCTCGCGCAGTGGCTGCTCTGGCAACCGGGGTGGTTTCTCTGTGATCTCGGAGAGTCTTAGCGTGTTGTAGCAGAGCTGCTCGAAGTCCCCGCCAAGTCGATGGCACAGCTCATTGACGATGACGTCGCAGTCGCCAAGCAGCTCCACGTCAAAGTTGAGGTGAGGCAGCTGTTCCCGATTGATCAAGACTTGAGGCACTTCATGAGGAATGGAGTCTGGATGGGAGGACAAGAAGAGCTGCTGAAAGCATTTGCGCGCAAATCAATTCACGAGTCTGGAAGAGCATACTTGGGATGAGGGCGACTGGTCTGACTTTCAGCGACGACCCGATAACTATCAGGAGATCCACCTCGTCCTTGTCCTGCTTCATGGCTCTGTGAAACATTTCGGGAAGGTTCTCCCCAAAGAAGACGATGTCTGGTTTCATTATTGCTAAAGGGATATCCGGACAGCGGGGGCAATGGGGGACACGCTGCAAGCAGAATTCGGAATATAATATTAGGATTTCACATAGTGTGTTGCATCTGTGTCAAATTCATTTTTGTGGAATTTTTAGTAAGTTAGGCGAGATGAATTACAACATACAAACCTGGTTAAAGATGTCTTCCCTTATAGCTTCACAATCCACTTTGTATTTACAGATGAGACAGGAAGCGGTTGCAAATGACCCTAACAACAGCCATTGTTAGACTTATTCAAGATCTATATTCCCCTCCCGAGCTGTCAGCTCGTGATGCCACTTACCGTGACACTGGATGATTCTCTGAACTCCAGCCACTTGTTCTAATGTATCAATATTTTGTGTGTAGTTGCGCAGGAGCTTGCCCCGCTTGTCCATCATAGCAATGAACTTGTGACAGGGAGAAGGCTGGAACTGACCCGGGTAGATCTCCTGTAAACAAAAGAGGATGCACTGAGAACTCACCAGCAAACCGGACACACGTCTCACCTGCAATGGCTTCGTAAGAATAAACATACATTAAGCAAACCTTAGCAAACTTGAAAAATGGCCTGGGGTCTCTTTGGAAGTATTCAATGTCAAACATAGCTTGTGGGTCTGGAAGATCAGGAAAATCAACAGCAAGACGGGCGTAAATTCCATCTCTGGAGCGGAAATCTGGTATTCCACACGAAACGGACACCTGGAAGAAGCACAGAAAATTTAGCATGTGTAGTCAGAAAAGTTTTTTCCGTTTCCTCAATGTGATGTAAAATGATAATCTACCATTTCTTGACAACTAGAGTAAAATGGGTTCTAATCATTGATGCTCCCATCAATCAGCCTCCGATCGTGATCGGTTGATTTCTACGGAAAAGTAGGTGACAAGCATATGTCGATCAACGCCTTTCATTGCCGATCACAACGATAATCCTGTCAACTAGAGATCAACCTAGGTGCAGTGTAAACTAGTAACTAAATCATAATGTTTGGGCATTTTTTTTCACTGTCAATTTGAAATGATGTCTTGTTTTCACATAACAAAAAGGGATGGAAATGCTGATATAAGTTTTTTTTTGTTTTTTGTTTTTAATCCGATTCATCAATTAATTGAAAAAAAATGACAGGTCAATTGATTATTAGTTAAAATATGTTTATAGAATATAGAAGGGTATAAACACCCCAACAAGTACAAGTAGGGATGTTACGATATGGTGAATATTGTGATATTAAAACTGCCACATGTCGTCGTCGTCGTCATGTTCACAATATTTAAAAGCAAGACATCTGTTAAAAAAAAAAAAAAAAGTCAGGTTGATTTCCATTTGGGCAGTTCTAGCACCCTCTTGTGGCCAATTTTTAGTGCAATTTAATTTTCATTCGGGATGTTTTGGCACTTCTATGTTTAAAATCCACACTAATTGTTAGATAAAAGGGAACATAATATGCCTGTGAACCGACAAACGTTATTAGCGATTGTAGGTGGTTTATATGCATTGCTGTCATGTACAAAAGCACAATATTGTGCTTTTTTTTTTTAGTATGAGCTTATTATTATTATTATTATTTTTTTTTTTTACAATATTGTGACCTTTTTTAAATATCGCCAACCTCTCCACAATACCGTGATAATTATTGTATCGTGAGCTTCATATCATGATATATCGTATAGTGATGTTTGGATATCGTTACGTCCCTATGTACAAGCGAGAAAAGTTTTAGGACTGGTGTACCAAAAGATAGATTTCAAATTCTAACTACAGTATACGTTTTCACCTTGAATCCGAGTTGGAACATGGAACCCAACTGAACTCAACTACAACAGCACCAATGAATGGGAACTACGTCTTCATGAATGGCCGAGACTCGGCAACTCGTTTTCCAAGAATTCAATATTTTAATTGCAGTTGCACAATGTGGCCGAGTCACAGATTACAACGAATCAAAATGCACTCAAGCTTTCACATACACTAAAATTACATTTACGGGATTTAAGTGAGTCAGTTGGACCCCATAGAAATACAGTATATTGTATATAGTACACATCAATTGTGTTTTAAAACAATACTTAACCATATTTATAATTTAACATGTAGCTATCGGTGAAATAGCTAAGCTTTTGGTAAAAAATAATAATCACAGAGCCTCGTCAGGTGGGTCGCGAGGATGCTCCAGCACGGAAACTTCCAGAACACGTTGAGCCCACATTAAAAGGAAAAGCTAGTTTTTAGTTTGAAATATATCTGTTATGACCGGTGTGCATAGGAAAGGAGTGTGAGTAAGATACATACCCCGGCACCGGTCAGCACAAGAATCCTTTTACTTTCATGGAGTAGCCTAACCACATCTTCCAGAGTGTTGATATCCTTGCGTTTTTTTCTTTTAGGAGGTTCTGAGATGTTGATGATGATCTGCCACAGTGTCATGTCATCTAAATCCGGTGGGAGTACAGTCTCAGGCAGCAACTCCCTCAGAATTGTCCTTGGGTCGGTCTCTCTGATGTGTTGCTGGATGAAACTGTAGGAACCTGGCCAAGATGACGACATGTCAGCATGGCAAGCATTATCATAAAAACAGACACTGCTTCATTTAAATTCACCTATATGTGGTTGAGGTGTCCAGTCGCTGGAGCTGGCATGGGAGGATCTGTCATCCTCCTCTGTGACATGCTCCGGTGTGACAGCCAAACCATTGGAGGGGTGATCGACACACCCAATAAGACCTGAGTGGAGAAATGGAAGAACTATAATACAGACTACAAACGCCATGACATTGTTAAATATACTTTCAGTATATTTTCAGTATACTACACGACCAGACACATTTTATACATATTGATGACAATAACCTTGTGAGTAACTTTTTTTTTTGGAAGTGGGTGTTTGAACTAAAATCATGCCAGCTAACAAATGCTACGTCGCTTTCGCAGTTTAGTGTCTCGTGGGAAAAAGTCCAGTCATGAAAACTTGAATTTCTCCCGTATTAGACGCTTTTCTACGCTCTTACTTACCATAATTTACCGGTAAAAGGCTACCGAAACGTGCAGTTTAATTGTCGTTGGAGTTTATTTATTATTATTTTTAAGTTATCCTTCGTTTAAAACGAATTGGCGCTCAATTTGCTAAAACGTGTCCCCACCGGAGAAACGCGCTTCATGCGTTTAAAACGTCCGCCTCTACCTACCGGCACCGGCCTCGAGTGTCCCAAGCACGGCGCTGTCGTCTTCTTTCACGGCGGACTTAAAAGGCTCGGAGACGAGCAGTCCCAGGCCATTGTTGTCTCCGCCTTGCGCTCCTGGGGCCTGCTCGACCGCCATCGCCGGCTTTGCTTCCCTCTCCGCTGGCTCACTACAATTCACCACCGCCTCCCAACTCTCCGTGACCCCAGAAACTAAAGGGAATTTATTAGCGTCGGTAACTTTGAGGTTGCAGTTGGTCGCCAGGGTAAATTTCGACTTTTTAACGGCGGGCTCGTCCATTTCGGATGCGCCCGAGAAGGCCGTTCCCAGAGTATTCTCTCCGTCCGCCATCTTCAGCCCGCAGAGCCGCTGAGCGGAGAGAGCGGAACCCTCCCCCTCGGACAGCTGGCTCATTTGCATAGGTCACGTGACGCACTATCCTCCAGTCATAGTAGTAGGAACGTTCTCCCCCTTACGTCACTGAAATGAAACATAACAAAAAAAAATGCTGCATTCAAGTACTATGAGAGATTTCGATGAAATTCAGCAGCGAATTTTATATTATGAATGTACAGTATTTATACATGTATCGCTTGTTTCCTGCTAGTTTTTTTTTTAAATCGTGTCACAACATTAGTTTTGCTATTGAGTCATATTTTCCTGTTTATGTAATTTACCGACATGTGCCTTTAAAACTCGTCTTCTGTCGTAGAGTAGGATGAGTCACCCGAATGCATCATACGTCACATGGCAGCAATTACAGCTCAGTTCCACCGTAGTTCATGAGCGAAAATCACAACGGACGAAAATCATTTTGGAATTCGGTTGAATTCGAGGATATCCAAAGGGGCCGAGGGGCCAGCGTCAAGAGTTGCTGCAACCGGCGTTGCAGATACTCAAGCACCTACTGTCGAAGAATCATCACATTATTTCATGGAGGCCGTTTTGAGCTGCAAACCTGAGGATTTGGAAGATTATTACGGTTTATTAGGATGCGATGAGTTGTCATCAGTAAGTTGTTTCCCGGTATGTTCTGTCTGTGTTTGACTGTGAGTAGTGTACCACAAAACAAACTTGAGAAAAGGAGAAGTGAAAGTCAGCATAAAAAAGGCTACATTATGTTCATCAAGGGGTTATTAACTCATCCACTGCCGAGTTCCTCATAATATTGTGTTCTGTGAAAATATAATCACTAAACCAACCAAAAGAAAAGCTACACTCCTTTTTTTCACCATAAAAAGTTAGTCTGTACATTTTCCTTTCTTTAGTATTGTTACTGAGGGCTTCATGCAAGCCACCACTATCTTTCAATGAAGCACTACATCAATAGCCAAAAGGTAAGCAGAGCTGCACTGGAGTTTGCACAGATAGTGTTAGCTTCTTGTAAGGTACACACAGAACACTTGATTGATGTGGTAGGCGTTGCAGACTCTGCTAAATTGACATGTCTTGGGAAAATAGAATCCATGTTTTGTCTTTGTAGAGCACTGAGTGCATTTCACAGTTCGCAGTCACATTTGTCAACAGGTTTTCGTTAAATCCAGCCACCTGTTGGGCATTTTTTTCCCCCTTGCAGACCGAACAGATTCTCAATGAATACAAGATCAGAGCCTTGGCATGCCACCCAGATAAGCACCAAGACAACCCCAAAGCAGGTACAATTGTTGAATACTGTGACATTTATTTTTGTAATTATATGTTTGTTGAGTATATTTGTCATGACTGGGTCATGCCAGGGTTATGTTTGGGTCATGACCGTGAGGTCAAGTGTCTGTTTTGAACTGATGTAACCATCATCTGGTTTCAACTAGAAAACCGCTATGTGATGTCAGGAGCTGTGTGATGTCAAGAATCTTTAATCTCTTTACTTGGTCAACAGCCAATCAGATAATTCCATGTCAGTCCTGTTACCCACATGTCTAGTCACAGCCAATCCGATCAATTGACTGTATATTTAAGCCAAACCGAGAAGCGTGTGTTTGTGGGATTATTACCTCGGTTCCTCTGTGCATCTCCACAGCCCAAGGGGGCTTGGCGTCTCGTGATTCTTGATGTATTCTCGTTGTTTCTCGTCTAGTCAAGTTTGTTCTACGCCTTTCGATGTTATGCAAATAAAGAGTTAAAATCTTATTTGTGTCTGCGCTTTTGGGATCCAACCTCAGAACGTAACAATATAAGAATTAGCTTTATTGGCTAAGTATGTAAAAAAAAAAAAAAAAACATGGGGGGAAAAAAAATAAAAAGATAACAGGGAACATGGAAAATCTATTTGTATATTTGTTAGTGTTTTAAAATGTTGCTCTGTTCTACCAGGATTTCTTTATTCTCTTTCTGACAGTGGCAGAGTTTCAAAAGCTGCAGGAAGCCAAAGAGGTTTTATGCAGTGAGACTAAAAGACAAAACTACGATCTATGGAAGAGAAGTGGTGTTGCTATCCCATTCCATGAATGGCAAGCTTTAAATGACTCTGTCAAAACGGTGAGTGAAGTTTTGATTGTGCATGTTTGCGAGGGAAACCCGTATCATGATCTGACTTGAAAAATGTTTGCAGTCAATGCATTGGGCTGTGAGAAATAAGAAGGAACCCATGCTGGAGGCTGCAAAGGCAGAAACACAAATCACTTCGGAAGCTCAGGATTGTCAGCAGGAAGCACCGGGGGTACCCTCAAGTGAAGCCACACTATCCTCAAGTAATCCCTATTCGTTCAACCACATTCATGGAATGCATACAATGATAAAGACCAATACCATTTACCGGTAGTCATGTAGATATTCGGCTTGCAGGCGAAATTACAGGATGAACCTAAAACCTTTCAGCTAGATAACAGCAAGTTGTGCTCAAATTAAGTTCGCCTATAAAAGTATGCGCCGTAAGTTCATCCTGAAATTTCACCCAAAAGGTTATAAGAGCACTTTTAATTTCCCCCATATTAACTTTTTGCTGTCTTCATCTAGGCGATTACTGCCATCGCCGTTTCCGCTGGGCTGCTGACTCACCATCTTGCCTGCTGCAGAAGTTCCGGAATTATGACATTTGAATTCAGTACAGCACATCACGCTGTTACTTCGAGTAGCGTCATTCATTCTGTGTGTGAAGTGGATATGTTAAGTCTGGATGCTTACCAAATCATATGGATGTGGTCTGACTATTTAATTCTAGTTTTGTGTCATGAGTCCAAAATTCAGTATTGTCAACATTATCGAGGAGCATGGATGCTGTTACCCTTTTAGTTATATAAAAGACAGAATAACATCAAATTAATCTGCTCATGTGAATAGTTTACATTTGACTTATTATGTGAATATGAATGCTTGTATACATGTGCCTTGCAACTGGTGTCTTGCCCAGTCATCTAGGAAGGCTCCAGCTCACCTACTGTATGATCTTAATTAGGACGAATGGTATAGAAAATGGATGTAAGCATACTTGACATATAGTATTGTCAAAAGAGATGTAGTACCGGTAATTAAAATGTGTCCATTTCTGGTCGATGTTTATTGTTTCTTCATTCTCACAGCACATATGCACAACTTTTTCTTTCTTTTCTTTTAAAATGACACAGACAAAAAGTACTTGTGGATATTATCACTTATCTAGGTCAATTCTATCTCAGGGCAATGAATCAATTGCCACTGGAAACAAAAAAAAGATAATTGAATGATTTTATTTAAAAAAACAATAATAATAATTTAAATGGTCGCTGAAATTATAAATATTTGTTACTGTTTGGAGTTTTGACTTGTATAAAGTAGCCCCTTTAAACCTGCATTGCATCTGTAAAAAAATGTATTTATTTTTGCTGATTTTGACTTTTCCCCCACATCGGAACAACATGAAATGTTTTTGAGGGGTTATCTCATGTTTTTAGTTGTTATAGTGGACGCCAGGATATGGTTGTAACGTGTTGTAAACTTATAAGCCTATATGCAACATTTTTAACATGAACATCATGCAAATCAACATGCGATTGTGATTGGTTAGTAAAGATCCAATCATGAACCCAAAGTGTTGACATCTTTCAAATTATGCAGCTTATTGGTTTAAACACGAATATGTCATGTCAACTGCAACCATATATGGGCCTGAAGGGGTTTAATGTAAACATTATCCTCGTGTCGAACAGTGCCGACGGCAATTTTTGAAGTGTCCACAAGATGTCACCATAACACCGTGACGTCACATGCATTTCAGTCAAAAGCAGTATTCGAGCTCCTGTTCCTCGCCGGGTGTGGTGGCGCGCATCTGTAACCCAAGCTACCGGGAGGCTGAGGCTGGCGGATCGTTTGAGCTCAGGGGTTCTGAGCTGCAGCGGACTATGTCGAGCGGGTGTCCGCGCTAAGTTCGGTGTCGATATGGTGTTCCCGGGGGAGCTCGGGGCCACCAGGTCGCCTAAGGAGGGGTGCACCGGCCCAGGTCGGCAACGGAGCAGGTCAAACCCCCCGTACCGCTCAGTAGCAGGATCGCGCCTGTGAATAGACGCTGCAGTTCAGCCTGAGCGATACAGTGAGACACAGTCTTTTAGAATTCGTCGTCTTTACAAAAAATACACACAACGCGGCACATCATTTATTTGAAGTTACATTTTCTCAGTAGGGGGTGAGGCAAAAGATAAATGACATTTTAGGAACTGCATGTTTTAGTATTTTGTAGTATGTGGATTACAATTTGTTGGGTGGGAGGTAAAATGTCCCTCAATTCTGGAATGACCCTCAACTTTTTATTGATTTATTTATTTTTAAATAATAACTAGACAGACAAGTCCTTGTGGATTCTCATTTCTCCAGGTCGATATTTTCTCAGGGCATTTACTCCTGGAATAATTGTGCCGACAGCAATATTTGAAGCGCTCTATAGATGTCGCCATAACACCGTGACGTCACATGCATTCGAGTCAAAAGCACTACTCGAGCTGCTACTCCTCGCCGGGTGTGGTGGCGCGCACCTGTAATCCAAGTTTACCGGGAGGCTGAGGCTGGCGGACCGTTTGCGCAGGCAGAACACAGGACAGGGTTCTGAGCTAGCGACTATGTTGAGCGGGTGCCCAGTATCGATTTGGTGCTCCCGGAGCTAGACGGGACTGTACCACGTACGGTGCTGGAGGGTATACCTGCTCTCGTCTAGTCTAGTAGACGGAAGCAGGTCAACGCCCTCAAACCTACAATACAGTATGTTGTGGGATCGCGCCCGCTCAGCCGCTACTGTTCAGCCTGAGCGATATAACGGGACACAGTCTTTTTGTACTTAGCCTCTTTACAAAACACACAAACACAACGTGGCACATAATGTATTTCTTTACAAAACACACAAACACAACGTGGCACATAATGTATTAACATTCTTTTAGTGTATTTCTTCGTTCATAACAAGTGTTTTTGTATCTACTTACACTGCCTCCCCGTGGAGAAAATGGCAACTACCACGTTTACTGTGCTCCCATTTGGCCCGGTTTACGTCGCAATGCCAGCCGTCGTCCACAGTCACCGTCGGTCAATTTTATTGTGCGTAACTGTACCTCAAACAAAGTGAAGCGTCATGGGGGGTCGAATTCTTCTAACTTACGCAGCAACGTTTCATTTGAGTCGAATGGCGGTGTCGTGCTCCATGGGCACGTTGAATTGTTATTTATTATTATTTTTTTATTGTTTTCTAGTGTTAACACTGCAAAGTGAAATAAGTTAGCTTAACGATCACTATGGCTTGTAGTAGGCTACAAGGACAGCCAAGGGTGGCATTCAAGAACACAAAGTTACAGGTTTTATTAAGTCTGTTTCCAATGCCGAATTCTTACACAAAACATTGACAATTTCTAGGAGTACCCACAGATGAGGAACAAATCACCGGCCTCGAACGTCGTGTTCTGCAAGTTCTAAAAGTAGGTTAATTTGAAGAAAGTAGTTATTGTTTTCGACTGTACTCTATGTAGTAATAAGTCTTAAATGCATATTAAAGGATCCCAACAGTATGCTGAAACCTAAGAAGTATGCAGGAACCAAATAAGACCCCCACATCATGCCTTGTATCAGAAAAAAAAAAAGAAAGAAAAAAAAAGAAAAAAAAAGAGGCTGGTGGGCTGCATTTATTAACTTAAGTGATGCTCAACATGCAATCCAAAATGACTAATCAAATCCTGCACAGGTGAGGAAGACAACATTGTGATTGTGTGGTTCTGGCTTGATGAGGGAGATGCCCAGCGCTGCCCCTCCTGTGGGTCTCATTACCAGCTCGTCCATCATGAGTTACCTCATTAAAATATCACCAAAAGCAATCTTAATATCACCTTTTCCGCTTCGAGGTCTGTCATCAATTTATTGGATAAAAATCTGTCATTAAATTGAAATACCGTCTTCTGACAATGACCAGCATTTTATTTGTTGACCATTCGAGTCTTCAAAGCACTCCAAGCAAATGTTTTGCACGGTTCTGTATCAATCGTCACAATAGAATTGCTGTGAAACAAAGGTTAGTACACTCATTTCTATCGCACACATTTCATGCATAAGGGGGCAGGCTTCAGTTAGCTCTTGTAAATGTGATTTTTTTTTATCATCCTAGCTGCACTGAAATGAGCATGTTTTGTTAAGAACACTTGGAAAGTGTTTATTCAATCTTGTCAATTTCTAGTCCATATTCAAGCTCATATTGTTGCAAAACTAGATGTCAATTGTTAGTAACGTAGCGCCATAGCTAATTGTATGTTACTGTAGCCTACTGTAACACAACTTCCTTGTATTTCCCATATCCTAACACTGAATGCACATAACTGCAATATCAAAGCGAAGTCCCTTTCTTTAAGTGTTTTCCTTACCAAAATACTATGACAAGCTTTGGGGGGGGAAAAAATCCAAGTAAGACAAAAAGTTGCCATAGTGTGTCTTGTAGCGTCTTTCCAAGCAGCGTTCACACTGCTCAGTTCCTACAAAGTCTGCAAAGCAAAACGTCTGTGAATATGGTGGACACGATCATCCGGACCTTCCCAAGTGGCCTCAGGCTAGATTGAAGCCTTGATTATGATCGATCGCTTGAAGAAGTTTCTCACGCAGTGTTTGTGCATTTGTGTATTTGGGCAGGTCCAACAGGTTGAAGCACGTGTGGGCGACTGGCAAGTAATGTTCTCCACCACTGGTCGGCTGGATCACTAGTTTAAGGCTTTTCATGCCCAAAATGGGTATGCGATCACTTCCTGTGAGGAACACTGAGGGGACAAAAAAAAAAAAAAACATCAATTTTATTTAGGACCAAAACTGCCAAAATTAAAAATACATAAATGACTAAATGTGAAAATAAAAACGGAAATAAAACAAAAATATAAAACAGGAAAAAAAAAAAGAAAAAAAAATATATATACACATTTTTTTAATTACTGTATATTTTTTATATCTGTTTTTATTTTTTGAAACAGACTTTTAGTAATTTATTTATACATTTAGTCATTTATTTATTTATATATTTCGTCATTTATTTATTTTGAATTTTGGCAGTTTTGGTCCTCCATACCATTTCATGTTTGTGACTAAATTCTTGCTCCAAGAAAAAGAAACACTTACAGAGAAACTCTTTTTTCTTCTCTAAAGGAAGTTTGTGGAACACTTCCCAGAAGAGCTTGATGGTGGGATGGTCTGCCCAGTACTCTCCCTTGTATTCAGTGCTCTGAGAAAAACAAATAAACAAACAGAGGTATGCCAGTCTTAAATACTATTATAAATATTTCATTTTTCAAGTTACCCCATCGAGGTAATCTTTCAGCCAACACACCGACTCCAATACAAATGATGCAAAACCTTTTCAAGTTCAGTCCAGTCGTAGTTGGTGTTGCCGATCACCATGGCTTGTAGTTCATTGGGCTGGAAGAGCTCCAGAACTTTGCCTCCACATACTTTGTGGAAGCCTGCATAGAAACACTCAAATAGTGGAGCGACTGAGGTGTTGAATGTGTATTCCACGTACGCGTTGACAAAGTCCTGCCTGTAATGGAGAAATGGTTCCACGGCATGGTCAGTGTGAGTGGACATACTACATGTGTGTAAAGATAGGATTTTATCACACTGTTTTACTAGCAATGCCAAAACAAGCTGAAGCAGTTACCTGTTGGATTTATTAACATTGACGTTTTCACCATTGGGTATGAGTTCCAGCACTTCTGTGGCACCGTAGTTTTCCTCTGTGATCTGAAAAGAAAAAAGGTCATCATTGACATAATAAATTGTGTTTTAATGCTGACAGTGTAATGCCCAAGAAAATAACAATACTAGCAAGAGAACATGTTATGATCCCTGGTGGTTGGAAACAGGATAACATGCTAGCGACATTTTGAGGGAAACATTTTTGCTTAATTTCTACATCTGCTACTTACTGTGAAGTTCAAGCAGAAGGTTTCCTCAAGGTCGTCTTCCGTGTAGTCCAGTAAGTGTTGGAGACTCCTAGTTCAAGGCAAATGAAAATGTTTATCAATTAGATTGTGTGGAAGTGTGGTCTCATGTTTAAACATTTAATTGTATTTGAAATTTAAAATTGTAAATGCTGTAGTTTGGAAGATAACAAAACCTTTGCTTTATTTTGTCAGGCAATAAGATTGTTTTGTTTGTTTGGAATACTGAATATATCTTCATATTTAATTTATTTAGACCGTCATGGGGAAAAAATAAAAAAAATAAGAGACCAATTCAATTTCTTATTCATTTTAATGTCTGGTGCCACTAAAAATGCATTAAGTGATTAAGTGACACAAAAGAAAACATGGAATGCTTAAAAGCACCATTTAGTTGTACTAGTCATTTCAAATGAACAGGAAACTGAAGAAACAAGAGTGGTCTTAATTTTTTCCTGTGGCTGAATACATAGTGTCGAAATAGGTTCAGTGCTTAAGAAGAAATGCAGTTTACATATTGTTTCATAAAACATGAAAAGATGAAGAATTAAGGCCTCAGAATAGTTTGCATTATTGTTGTAATCTGACTTGACTTAAGTTTAAGCTACATTTGGTAGTATTTTGTTAAGTTGCCATAGTGAATGCTTACAAGACTGCAAGTCAGTGTTAGAAACTCCGAAGTAAATACATACGGTAAGCTGTCTGTTTTGTATGAATGGTTCATTTGCCTTTATTACAGTGTAAAACATTTAAGACTTTAACATTTACATAAATATATTCTTTATTGTAATGCAGGTCAATGTGGTGCTTTTTTTAATAAGTAAAAAAATAATAATTACATATTAATATAAATCACAATATTGGTGGGGCAAAGATTTTACACTACCCTCCTAAAGTATAGAAACATTAAAACCAATTGGGTTTAACATCAAAATATGATTATTCAAAAAGAGACCAATATATCAATTTTATTACCATGTATTCACATATGCTGGCAGTTCCAATACTTTTGGAATTGAGTGACTATTAATCTTCAACAGCTTCGATGATGACCCTTGACCTTACCTCCCCACATCCGGCTTGAGCTCCTTCAGGTCCTCTAACGTCGGATTCCTCTTCAGAAGCTTCTTGTAGAGGGCCACTGGGAAGTTGAGCTCCACGATGGTGAGGTTGTAGATGGCCAGACCGCATATGACTCCGATCAGGTTGTACAATTCAAGGTCCTCAAATGTCTGGATGGAACAAACATGAACTGTCACAAGTGTTTGGAGATGCTCAACTCAACTTGGGGGTATTCCTTTGTCATCATGTGTGCTTGATATTAGCTAGCATCCCATTGCGTCAATACCTTGCTTGAAAACCAGAGGAGTCTGGACTCCTCATGGTAGCGGAACATCCCGTACTTTGGATCCAACAACTCTTTCATAATCATGAGGAAGAACTCCTTTCTCACACCTCCTGCGTCAACTGCCTCTTCTCCCACAAAGATAACCTGCCATGAGGAGTCACCACCGCATGTTTCACAAACATCTTCAGATTTATCTTAATGCAACGGAATAACTATCAAATAAACCTTTAGCGGCTTCTTGTAGTCGACGTTCTTTGATTTCCTGAGAACCTCCATAGTGTCTCCAACTATATTATCTCTCCGGACAATGAGGATGAGGCATGGGTTTACAGATTCCACAGCAGGCAAGAACATGGAACTCAAGTTTTGCATTTGAGCCTGATCCACCGCCATCTGTCCATACAGAAAATATGGATTAGATTCTTTGAAACAAGAGCAATTTTTGTTCTTATTTACCTGCATTTGTAGGACAGCATCAGTCTGTAGCAGAGTAGTCTTTGCCGGGGCATCGAAAACAAAGGGATACCTGCACATAGTCACCATACCGTCATGACCCTGAGGACAGACGCGTCGCTGGATGAGCCACATTAGCCTACAACTGCAAACAAAATTGGCATCTCATGCAAAATACTTACTGCCCCTGGGTACATTTGTCTCTGAATCCATGTCATGTAGTCATTTCTAATGTCTATTAAGTCATCCAATTCATGAATGTAGAATTTATCGTACTGTATAATGTGTCCGCCTCTCTCATTCACCTGAGGTCACACAAAATTGGACAGAATTTAAGAAATGATGAAACCAAGCTCACGCAATTTTATGTACTCCTGTTTCCCCATTGAAATGTATTCAAATACCAGGACAAAAACAAGACGTTTTCCTCCATTTCTTACTATGTAAAGGATCTCCAGCAGTCTGAGCGACGTGTCCAGAAAACAGGAGAAAATCCTTTGCTCTGTCGATGGGATCCCGACCTTGTGCATCTGGAGCAGGTACACCACGACTTCTTTGTACACCTCCACCAGCCGCTGGAAGACTTGCGGCTCAAATGCGGACCACCAATTTCCTGAGGCAAACAAAATACTCAGCAAACGAGGAATGAGAAATGTGGAGCAAAATGTTCGTCGCCATTCCTCCTACCTAGCACTCTAAGTGCAGCTTCTTTCAGGTTGAGGAGTGATTTGGCAAACGGGATGGAGATGGTCACGTAATTGTTGGGATCGCTGAAGAGAGGGCATTCTGGAAGAGTGAGGTAGAGTCTCAGTGCTTCTATGTCTGGAGGGGAGTTGCTTAGTCTGGGAATTAGATTCTTCTCCACATTTGCAGCGATCTGACAGTGAAGAAGAAAGTATTTAAGTCTGCTTGGCGACAATCAATTATCAGAATTGATTTTTTGAGGACTGACCTGTTGGGCTATCTCAGGATAGTCGGGTGTAACCAGTCTGTGAAACAGGAGACGGGCCATGTTCATGTCGATCCCTGAACATTTACTGCTGGTACTATAGTGATCTGGATGACTGGTGACAGAGATGCACAATTGATATATAACTGGATTAAGTCGGTTTCAAAAAGAACATTCTTTTAACTGCATGAACATGAGGTCATGTTCGCACATAAGCATTTGCCAATGCAATGTAGTTATCAAGGGCGGCAATGTGGGATGAGTGGTTAGCACGTTCGCCTCCCAGTACTGAGGACGCAAGATTGAGTCCAGGCTCGGACCTTCCTGGGTGGAGTTTGCATGTTCTCCCCGTGCCCGCGTGGGTCTTCTCCGGGTACTCCGGTCTCCTCCCACATTCCAAAGACATGCATGGCAGGTTAATTGGGCGCTCCGAATTGTCCCTAGGTGTGCTTGTGAGTGTGGATGGTTGTTCGTCTCTGTGTGCCCTGCGATTGGCTGGCAACCAGTTCAGGGTGTCCCCCGCCTACTGCCCGAAGCCAGCCGGGATAGGCTCCAGCACCCCCCGCGACCCTTGTGAGGAGCTAGCGGTTAAGAAAATGGATGGATGGATGTAGTTATCACACATGCTAACACTTAGCCTAGCTAACCTCCACTGCTATGACTACTTTTTCTTCAATGTGTCAGCATACAACTCTGGATGATCTGTGGCAACATGCTGCCCCCTACGGGTCAGTTTTGGTACTAGGCAAAATTATTATAGTTTTGGAATTTTCATTAGTTCATTTTGATTTTTAGATTTAGTTAGTTGGAATTAGTTTTCAGGGTGTTTTTTTTTTCAACTCTGTTTTTATTAGTTTTAGTTATTTAAAAAAAATGCTGAGTTTTAGTTTAGTTTTTGTTGTGTATTACTGGTGTACAAGATTTAAAAGACACAATGGTAAAATGAAAAAAGTAGCGCATTTCTTACCTAGCATTATACTTCAGCTGAGTTATATGAAAAAGCAAGCGAAGCAAGCCATTTGAGAGAAAAAAAGAAAAAGTCAAAACGTGCAAAATTGTCACCTCGGAGCAACGTCATCTGAACGTTTTTTTCTATTGGCTGCTGCTATATGATGTCACTTCCGGGCGACATGTTTTTCCAAGCGTCCTTATTCCAGTTAATATTGAAATAAATATACTTAAACCACATTTAAAATAAACCCAAAGGCTCATGTATTAAATTAATTACCAAAATGAAGAACATTTTTGCTATAATTGTTATTAGTTTTGTAAGCGTAAAATTAAGTTTGTTAGTTTCATTTTTATTTTATTTAATTTTGTTAATGACAACGTTAATGTTTTTGTAAACGCCAATGTTCATCAAGTACACCACACACTTTAATAGAGATTTTAAAAACCCATGCGCGTACGCTACTTGACTCGATAAGCAAACAAAGGGAGAATTTCTTGTGCAAATCAAACGTTACCCGTTTCACCTAAAATAAATCAAGCTCAGTGAACATCTAAAAGGATTTACTCTACTACTGTGCTTTGCTCTTTGGCTACTTACCTCGCAGACAAGAAGGAACCATTGAGGCAGCTGGCAGTTGAGAACACCAGGTCAATCTCACTGAGGGAATCACAAGGAGGAAACAAATGAGCGTGACTGGATTCACTGCCAAGTCTAAATGAAGAAATGACTAAACCATGTACAATTTGTTCTGTAATACACAGTCAGCCAACGCTGTTGTGAGGAGAGGACTTTACTTGGAGATTTCTAGCGGGAGTCTTCCTGGTGTATGGTTCAGCCATCTTTGGATGGTTTCCTCATTCAAAGTAAGAACCTTTCGCTGGGGGTCCGGTGTCGCCACATTATCAAGGCTTTGCAGGCTCTACAAGAACAACCCCAACAAAACAAAATCAAGCATTTGCTGCACTGAATCATTCCACTGTCATGTATGTTGTTACTAAATAAAAACTTACATTGGAAGTACAATAGTGAGCAAAGCTTTGGTCTCCTCCAGCATAAATCCTCTTGATACAACAGTTCTGATTTATGACTGTGAAGGTAAATGCCCAAGAGGTTACTTGAATCAATTTTAATGACAGGTTATGGGTAAGTATGGCGGAGTTAGCCTCAAAAACATTTACAAATTTCTTAGCTGTCCATCATAATGTAGTAAAGAATGAAGAAAAGCCAAACATCTGTAAAACTTTTGTTTACAAAAAGAATCAACAAAGATCACTTGCAGTTTTTATTCAAAGTTGTGTTATTACTTTGATTGAGTCTCACCGCAATCATCTGAATCCACAGAGTGTATCCAGGGACCCTTGACGGGGCCCGGGCTTTTCCTGTTGCAGCTGGAGCGGGTACCAAGCTGTCCGTTGCCGCCCAGACCAAATGAGTCCATCTTTCCACATGAGGGTGTGAAAGCCAGCGTGTGTTGCCTTTAAATGCAAGATGATTGGAAACAAAATCTTGAATATGTATGAAAACCATGTGATTTTCTTAACAGAGAGAGCAGTCTTACCTCCCACATGCAATCTGCGTGACTACATTTCCCATGAGCTCAAACACTTTCCGCGGATTGATTTCATGATTTGTAGAGTTATGCCCCAGCTGACCATATCCTCCTGCTCCGAATGTAAAGACACCCCCTTCCTGTAGAAGCAGTGACACCAATTCTCAACTTTCTCATGCATTGATTATGTATTGACAAACATCGAGGTGGATAAGAAATGACTCAACCAATAATTATATTGTGATTCATAGTACATTTTGTGATCCTTAAACCCAAATTAAGATTTTGGAGGCTTTCAGGTTGAGCTTTGACAAACGGCATAGCAATTATATCAGTTTTATAAGCTGTCAACACTTATCTTCCTTTTCAAATTCCTATTTTACTAAATTTGGTAACTCTGCAGTTGTCTTTAATGAGTCTAACTCTTAGGAAGGACTACTCATAACTCATACTAAATGGAAATACAGTGTTCCCTCATTTATCGCAGGTATAATCCATATAGTAGAAATCAGCATAATTTTTATTTCTTTTTTTAGTTCTCATTATATATATATATATATATATATATATATATATATATATATATATATATATATATATATATATATATATATATATTTATTTATTTATTTTCCATTTATTGTACATGTTTTTTCGTTTTGGTATGATTTTTACTTTATTAAATCTTTTTCATTCATCATATATGTTGTTTTTTTCCATTTACATTCATTTTTTCCCAATAAAAGAACGTTGTTTATTTTACTTATTATACAACACAGTATATATTTATTTCATCGATTATATGTTTTTTTTTTGTTTTGGTATGATTTTTACTTTATGATGAATGCTTTTTCATTCATCATTTATGTTATTTTTTCATTTAGTGTAATTTTTTTCCATTAAAAGTATGTTTTTTTTTAATGTACTTATTACACAGTAAGTAAGCATGCACAGTATATATTTTCTAGCTCCGGAACTCAATGTCGTGGAGCGACAGGACATACACTGTTGGAAAGGTCTCGTCGAGACGAATCTGTGGATGTCAGTGTGTCTCCGGTCGGACATAGGGTTCGAGAGATACGGCTTCGTAAAAAACAAAAAAAAATAAACAAACCAAAAAGTATGCTGAAAAGAAAAGCACATTGGAAAAAAAAAAAAAAAAAAAAAAACTTTTCCATATATTATTTTTAATTTGTTATTTTCTTAAAAAGAAAAAACCAATCTCTTTATGAAAACAAAACAATATAAAAATCTACAGAGCCAAATTGTGATATCGAATTTAATTTCCCCCCAGTTTCAGAATATAACTTAACTTGGTCAGGGCTGCTGTGTGATCTTCTCCACAGGAGACAAAAATTACTCTCTGCGATCTAAGTGACTTCAGTAGAGCTGGAAAACATCGGTCTGGGGAAATAAAAAAAGAAAAGCAAACGTCTATGACTAATGATAGGGAATATTCATAGTGAACAAAAGAAAAATCTGAGAAAGTTAAAACTGCTCTTTAAATGAATTAGCTGTCAAAAAATGTCTAAAATTTGGGTTTGACAGACATTTCCAGCTCATTAAGGTTGCTCAGTTGTGCATCGTAGGAAAAGAAAAAAGAAAAAAAAAGAAAAATTATTGAACTTTCAATAGCTTCTCTCACCATTGCTGTCACTGAGGCCCAGCTGACCAAACTTGTTCCGGCCCCAACCGAACACAGCTCCCGAGAGAGTGAGGGCGAAGCTGTGAGCGCCACCTGCTGATATCTGAGCAAAAGGAACGCCCTGCAGAGAATTAACGATTTGAGGGGTAGAAATGCTTTGTCCGTTTACTCCAAACCCGAGTTGTCCGTATCGATTCTGACCCCAGGAGAAAACCTGGCTCCCTGAGGGGAACAAAATAATCATGTCAGGAAGATTGCGGTTGTGATAATAGTGCGTATAAACGATCCTCACCTTTTGAAAGTGCGAGTGAGTGCCAGTACCCGCAGGCTACCTGAGTGATTTGAACATCAGTCAAAGTCTTGATGTTTCTGCCATTGTCAGGGACAAATGATACAAATGTTGCATTTTTGTGTCATTTTTTTGTGATTACTGGTACATAAAAAAAAAAAAAAAAATAGCAAAAATTTACCTAGGCACACGAACACATTCTTCAAAGTTGTTTAAGCCCAGCTGGCCATCTGAGCCAAGGCCCCATGAGAAAACCTGCCCGCTGTCATTCAGGGCAAGTGTATGTGACTCTCCACAAGACACTGCTATTATGATCTGAGCATCCAGAGCCACAACCTGCTCTAATGGAGGACAAAGACGTTTGCTGGATGAGCCAATTAAAAAAAAAAAAAAAAAAAAAAAAAAAAAAAAAAAAAAAAAGTCTGAACATCCATCCATTCTCTATAATCGCTTATTCAATTCAGGGTCGCAGCAGGTGAGCTGGAGCCTATCCCAGCTGACTTTTGGAAACAGACAAGATCTGACACCCTGGACTCTACCAGCCAAATACATGCAGAATCATTTAAACAAACATTCACTCTCAGTTTCACACAATCATTGAATGGGAAATTCAGTTACTCTACCAGCATGATGGTGAACACTTCTCAATCTCAAATAAAAACACCAACCTGGTTTCTTCCGGGACTTCTCATGGCCCAGTTGACCTAGATCATTGCAGCCACATGTGTAGACTGTGCCATCCTCCAGCACGAAGGCTGTGTGCTTACGTCCACAGCCTACATCGCGCACTCGCTTCGCATGGAAGAAGTCACATTTCCTTGGCTCCAACACTATCTCTTCATCAATGCCCCCCAAACCGAGCTGGCCGTAGGAAGCATTGCCCCAACACAGCATTGTGGTCCTTCCTTGTGGCTCAATAAGCCAGCAGGAGCCTATGTGCAAGAAAAAAAGACAAATGGAGAGATAATTCAGGTCAAACTATAAAACCACCCAGACTGATACAAATATGTAAGCAAATTTCGGTAAACGAAAATGTGTGGTATGTAGCAATATAAATTTGTGACTACTCCAGACATCTTCACAAACAGGGACACCATTGGAATTATGCTATAAAGCTGTTAAAATAGCCACGGCTACGGCGATACTTCCGGTTTACATTCCAAATTAATATGAACTTTCATCCCCGGCCTCAGACCAAATACTGTAATAAGCTTGTTATGAACTGAATTGGTAGTCATTACCAATTAGGCCAGCCACGTTTACAGGAGTCGGCGATTTCGAACAAATACAACATGGGGCTAAAAACATGCTAGCAGCTAGCATAACGTTAGAGCTATCTTTACGTACGGGTTTCGCTTTCTTACTTTGACGTCCCCAGCATGAAGGCGATAACTGTTAGCCTTAGCCAAGATTACCACCTACCCAACTTGTCATTTTAAAATCGACACAGCAGCGGTTTCTGAAGGCTTTGTAGCTTAAAAAAACGCCAAACGCCGTTACTACAGTGCAGCTAGTGGGACGTCCCTTTTGCTTGGCATAGCACTACTTAAATATCTCTAACCCAGGCACGCACGGTTTTGGAGACTGTCCAGTGGAAGCTGCATCGTAAGACAAGGCGGTAAAAGCAGCACACAGCAAATCTTACCAATGTAGACTGCGCCGATGACGCTATTGTTGCGTAGATCACGTTGTCAGAGACACGTTGATTCCCACTGTTGCTCCACTCCACTCCACATACCCTTCCTTTCCTTATCTGTCAACAACTGCTTGGTGGAGCAGTACTACGCGTCAAGTTGGACATATTTATCAAGCATTGTCGATTATACTTTGCATACAAAAGTCATCATGCCGAGTTCTGTATCGACCAAACAAAAGAATAGACTTAATAATTAAGCGTCAAACTGATAAAAACGACTCAAGTTCGTATTTGTCCCTCATCGTGCAGTTTTTGCTGCTGCGCTCGTATAGTTGGGCACAAACGTGTGTACCTTTAAAATGAAGGTCAACTCGCGGTATTTCCGTTACTGACGTAATCTTTACATCAGAATGTGGAAGAAATGTCGCGAAGCGTCTACAACGTAGTCACGCATGCGCTGTTTACTGCACTCGACTGACTGAATTTACACCTGTACACAACACGGCAGATTGTACGAAAGTGAAACTGCCGTGGCACTCCGAAATATAAAAGCGCGTGAACGCCATTGAAACGTGAAGCACATTAATAGTCACAGAATAAATAAGCGGTTATTGTAAGCAACAAACTAGAACTCCAAAAAATCCCAACGTAACAAAAGCACGTGACTAATACGTGACAAGTTGTCACGTTTTGACGTAGGGATGCTCAATTATATATATATAAAAAAAAACAACATTATTTTTGGTAATAACTGAACTCCCGATTAGGACGGTCGTTTATTTTTTTTATTTTTTGGTACAAAACAAGATGTTTAAACGTAAAAAAAATAAAATAAAAAATAAGACAAACAAAATTCTTTGAAACACTAATTCATAAATAAAAAAAAATAGTTAAAAATTAAAAAAAATTATTTTTAAGATTTTAAAAAGGTGCAAATGTATACATTTAAACAATGTAAACAACTCAAATTTAGTACAAATAATCTTTTTCTTTTTTCTTTCTTTTTTTTTTACAATTATGCTGATTTTGTAATTGTGGAGTGTAATAATTGAAATTGTAATTGAATTTCGATTAACTGCATAGCCCTATTTTGACGACATTCAAAATAATGTATACTTCATACTTCATTCTAGCCGAGCAAATAGATTTTTCACAAAGTATTTATTTTTCTGACAACTGTACTTTTACTCCCAACATGTCTATTCGTCATCATCATCATCATCATTATTATTATTATTATTATTATTATTATTATTATTATTATTATTATTATTATTATTATTATTATTATTAGTAGTAGTAGTAGTAGTAGTAGTAGTAGTAGTAGTAGTACTAGTACTAGTACTAGTAGTACTAGTACTAGTAGTTGGGTCATCCCATTCAAATATCTTGAAAAATAAACCTAGAGAAAAATTGCATTTTAGGAGGCACTTCAGGCTTATTTGTTTTGGCATTCTTTTGTCTTAGTTTTTTTTTTTTTTTTTTTTTTTTTTTTTTTAGATTTTAGCTTAGTGTAGCCAGTCTGGGCTGACAATAGCGAAAAAGGCTAATGGTTGGTGAAATAAAATAAAAACATTTACACACACACATCATTTACATCAGGAAAAGTAAATTTACCGTACTCAGATACTGCATGTTTTAGTATTTAACATGTGGATTATTTAAAATTTGATGGGTGGGATGTACAATGTCCCCTAATTCTGGAATGACTCTCAACTATTTATTTATTTAATTGTTTTATTTTTAAATAAGAGGACAATAAGACAATAAGTCCTAGTAGATATTCTCATTTATCCAGGTCATTTCTTTCTCAGGGTGTTGACTCATTTGCTCCTGATCGTGCCTAAAGCACTATTTGAAGCGCCCAATAGATGTCGCCATAACACCTACTGACGTCACATGCGTTTTAAGTCAAAAGCAGTATTCAAGATGCTGTCTCTCGCCGGGTGCGGTGGCGCGTGCCTGTAATCCAAGCTACCGGGAGGCTGAGGCTGGCGGATCGTTTGAGCTCAGGGGTTCTGAGCTGCAGCGGACTATGTCGAGCGGGTGTCCGCGCTAAGTTCGGTGTCGATATGGTGCTCCCGGGGGAGCTCGGGGCCACCAGGTCGCCTAAGGAGGGGTGCACCGGCCCAGGTCGGCAACGGAGCAGGTCAAAGCCCCCGTACCGCTCAGTAGCGGGATCGCGCCTGTGAATAGACGCTGCAGTTCAGCCTGAGCGATACAGTGAGACACAGTCTTTTAGAATTCGTCATCTTTACAAAAAAAAAAAATAAATGCTCACACAAAGCGGCACGTGTTTATTGTCAAGGAACATTCTTTCAGTCAATTTCTTTTTTCATAAAAATCAGTTTTTGTATCTGATACACTGCCTCCCCGTGGAAAACAGTGGTAACTACAATGTTTTTACATTGCTTTGGGTAATGATTTAATTGTTCGATGACTTAGTCTTTTTCAATTCGCCCATGAATAATAATTGTATGTTTATCAAAACAATTGTTCCCATGGAGACAGCAATGAAACAAAATAAAAAATAAATAAAAACATTTAAACTTTATTTCAACTTTGAGAGATTAAATTTGGTCAGTAAGGGGCATGGGAAAAGAGAAAAATGACATTTTAGGGAGTACTCCAGACTTATTTGGTATTTTTAAAACTACTTTCAAGCATTATTTTCTTATTTTTTTCTGATTTGCTTTGCACATGGCAAATGGCAATGAAACTGGGAATTGTTAACACTAGTCTCACGTGTTGAACCTGGCACCTGAATGGGAAGTCAAGTCCATCCATTTTCTTGACCGCTTATTCCTCAAAAGGGTCGCGGGGGTGCTGGAGCCTATCTCAGCTGGCTTTGGACAGTAGGCGGGGTACACCCTGGACTGGTTGCCAGCCAATCGCAGGGGAAGTCAAGTAAAAAAAAAAAAAAAAACAACAACTTCACACATGTTCTATAAACACAGTATTTGGATGAATATTGCGTTTGGCAAATTATCCAACTTTATTGAGCCAAACCACATAATTAAGCTGAGGAAAAAAACACCCACCAAAAAAAAAAATCAAAAAAAAATCACAAAGTAGGTATACTGAAATAATGTAAATCTTGTCTCGTTTAATTTAACTCACAAATATAGATAATCAGTGTAAACTCTAGGCCTGTTTACTTGAACGTAAAACTATAATTCTACTAAAGGTCCACTTGTACAGATAATAAAAAAATATTTAATGCCTCGTTTTGCTCACATATTAGTTGGAGCCTGCACACATGGAGTTTAAAGTGACAAGCTACATGCATAAACATTTTAACATCTATCAACACTTTGGAGTCTCAATTCCTAACATGTCTGTAGGAAGAATGTGGACTCCATACGGCAAGTTCCACCATAGGTGTGTTTCAGTTGCATTTAAATTTCAAATCTTTGAACAGGTTTCCCCTTTCTTCAACCCAATTATTGGCAAAAACGGAAAACAATAAAAGTGGGAAAACAAGTTGAGAGTTGAATGAAAACAACACCCTTTTTGACGCAGTTGTCTACGTAAGAATCGAAAATGTTGCATCTCCTGTCAGACAGGTTCTCCCTTTGGGTTCAAGCAGTATTGAGTGCTTCCCACTGAGAGCAGGAGACATTTCTTTTTTACTTGAAAAATCAGCACACAACTAAGAAGAAATATGCTGTACTTGCTCGGGGTAAGTAAAAACATTTCCTTTATTGCTGTGTTAACCGACACGTGATGTTGACTGCGGCATTTCTGTTTAAACCCACAGATAGTGGTCGGCCTTCTTGTCATCATTATGTGCTTCTCGAAAGGACTCAAAGAGGCGAGTAAACTTTAAAATGAGTCTTGCTTTTTTAATTAGGTCAGGGGTCTGCAACCTGCGGTTCTGGAACCACATGTGGCTCTTTCGTCCCTCTCCTGTGTCTCCCTGTGGATTTCTTTAAAACAAAAAAAACAAAAAAAAAACACAGTAGATATATAATCTATTGTTAATTTATATTTTATATATATATATATATATATATATATATATATTAGGGGTGTGAATTGCCTAGTACCTGACGATTCGATTCGTATCACGATTCACAGGTCACGATTCGATTCGATACCGATTAATCCCGATACGAATGGTCACGATTCGATACCGATTAATCCCGATACGAATTTATAAGTCGATTGTTGCGATTTTTTTCCATTCAAATTTAGAAAATACTATCAGTAAATTTGTACATGTACACTGTAAGATTTGTATGAATATATTTATCTAAAACTTGAGGCTTATAACCGTGAGCCACTGTACACAAACAGTTTGCAATCTGTTTCACATTTGAACAGCATTAAAATAAAAATATTAAGGCTTAATGTGCCGTTCATATAACATTCTTCCATGCTCAAGGTGTGAATCCTAAAAAAAAAAAAAAAAAAAAAAAAAAAAAAAAAAAAATTCTAAAAAAAAAAAAAATCGATTCTGCCGATTATTGAATCGATTCGAGAATCGCGCGATGTAGTATCGCGATATATCGCCGAATCGATTTTTTTTAACACCCCTAATATATATATATATATATATATATATATATTTAGTTTTAGATAAAATATGCTTTCAATGAATTAATTATTTATATAAAAAAAAGAATAATTAAATATTCAAAAAATGTCCAAATTTTTAAGTTGTCAGAAAAAGAGAAAAAGGTAGATGAAAAACATTTAAAAATAAACTAAAAATGTTCAAAAATGAAAAGGAAAAGCAGAAAATTACCATAAAATGTCGCTAACATTGCCAAAGAGAAGTCTGAAAATTGATTTAAGGAAAGGCAGGAAAGAAAATGTTCAAAAAGTAACTATAAAATGTAAAAAATCAAGAAGGAATTCCAACACTTACCATAAAATTTCTGTAAAATTGTCCCCAAAAATGTAAGAAAATTGATAGAAAAAAAGGCAGAAAAAAAAGTCAAAAAACAGCCATAAAATATCCCCCCCAAAAAAGAAAGGCAGAAACTATGTCCATAAAATTGTCAAAAATGTCGGAAAAGTCAGAACAATCACAAACAAACAAACAAACAAATAAACAGATCAAAGGTAGAAGAAAATGAATCTCAATGTATTGGATTCTGTATATTTTTCGGTTATGATGTAGCTCTAATTAGTGTCTTGGGCCCTAGTACATTAGACCAACACTAACACAGTTTCCTTCATCACAATCTTCAAATGTTTTTTGGTATTTATTTGGCCTAAAATGGCTCTTTTGACAGAAAAGGTTGCCGAACCCTCAATTAGATCAAGTAAGCTTGACTGTGACCAGTGTTTTTTAAATGGTCCAATTCTGAAGAACTGACACCATGAAGAAACACTTTCTCCAACTGCAAGTGTTCAAGTGGGTGAGGTTTTAATACGACTATTGTTTTGAACAGGGAACCAAACCTCAAAAAACACAGACACCGGAATCCAACGGCAACAAGGTCAGCACTCGTGATAAAAGCTCTCGGTGTTTACAATAACAGATTCAAGAATCAATGTTTTTGTGCGCCAACAGGACCTGAGTGAGGGAGATCTGCATTTATTGGCCAAGATCCTTTCAGTTGGATTGGTGGATGCAGATCCCAACTACCTCCACCATCTTAAAGGCTACAGAGACCTCAGAGGTGGATGACATGGACATACACGCGTGTCTACTTAAAACAACAGTGCAGTTTGTGAAGTTATTGATGACACGATGACTACGTCCGGCTATGTAGAATGGTGCTATGAATAACCCGAGTTCCTTCCTACAGAGGAAGAGAACGTTCCCTCTGGCGCTTGAATCCATAACTTTATAGATACAAAAGATTGGAGTTGATAAGAAAATGGCAGACACAGGTTGTCACTGAAACTTGTTTTATTTGGCCTTTTTTTTTTTCTATGGTGGCCCTGAAGTGCAAAACAAAAAAAACCTGCCAACTCCAAATCAAAAAATAAACAAGCCAAATACAAAAAACACAAAACAAAACACCATGGCAAATCAAAAATCACAAACGAAAAGGTAATCACAAACACAAATTAGAAAACACAAACACAAAATCTGGAACAAAACAACAAAAAGGCTATCACAAACATAAAACCAAATACCGCAACATTTTCCTAACGAAAGTAGTTGGTAGGTGGGGGAGGGGGAGGAACCATACTCACTTGATTGGATTTTATTTTTTGCGTTTTGCACTTTGGGGCCACTGATGGTAGTTTTGTCCACACTGAAATTAAAAACTGCCATGTTGACACAAAACTATACCATTACAGCTATAACTTTGTTTTATAAACAGGAAGTGATGAAAGTCGCAAATCCTTCAACTTTCTTTATACATTGCAATTGTTAGTCCTTCGGCCATGTTATTCTTGACAGAATATGATTTGTTGCCTTTGAAACAAAAGCAAGGACTGACGTTTAGGCCTCGGAATTATCAGAGCCCAGTTGACTTTTCCGCTGTCAGTGTTGATAATGTGAGTTTTTCCACACACGGTTGTTGAGTTTGTTTCCAAGAAGGTACAGCAAGGTCACCACAGACATGTTAAAACAAAAGAAGCCCAGCAGACCAACAGCACTGAAATGCCCAAGGAGGGGATACACCCAAATTCCTGCTGAGAAGTACACCCAGAGAATCCTGCAGAGATTTTAAGGGGAAATAGGTTTCACTGTCAGTGTGTGCTAGTTTATCGAAGTGTTTTGACTCAAGATGTGTGTATAAACATTTTTTTAATGTTCACTTTGAATAAACACAGTTGTACTGGTCCAGATGTCAGATACAGCCTTCAACTTCATAAGCAGGAAATTAAGAACATATTATGGATGACAATTAAAGTTGTGACAACAGTAGTTGAGTTCTTTGTTATCATTTCAATCTGTATTATGATGATTTGGCACTTACCAGAAAAGGTAACCCACACCCACTAATCCCAGTGTGGCCAGTGCATTCTTTGTTTGTGGGTAGGCATGTGGCTGCACCAGAAATTCTCCAAGTAACAAAGGAAAGACAAACGTATGCTAAGAAAACAAGTAAGAAATTAGTAATTATATGGGTTACTATGCACGTTTAAATATATATTTTCCAGACCATCGCATGGTTTATCCAAGGAGGGAGGAAGGCGTCAATTGTTGCCGGGTAGACCAACTCTCTGTCATAGGCAAAGATAGCCCAAAAAAGAACAACAACAAACTAAACAAGATTTAATGTACGTTCTATTGATTTGTTGTGTAACTTTAAAAAAAAGTATTCTAAATGTGTATCTCACCATGCCCACGGGGAAGGCAAAGACAGAGAATATTAGATCTGTACATCTTTTCAGGATGCTATCAAAATTTTTCCCATGCTGAAGATCGTTCAATGCAGCCAGTCCAAAAAATAACATTTGTAGTAACTGGGGGGGAAAAAAAGCAATTAAGATATGTCTTTCATATGTCCTCTGCTTCATTTTACATTGCAGTGCACAATATCGTACTTACTAAATTCAAAAAGGTGAGGTATTTCCAAGGTCCCCCATACACAAAAATCCCAGGTGGTAATTCTTCTCCATCCTTAGCAGCCAGAGTGGTTACAACAAAAGCATACCAGCTGAATGCTGTGATGTGGTAAACACCTTTCGAGGTTGACGTCATTTTATATTAATTCTGATTTCCAAGAAAAAAATAAAAATAAAATCTGTACGAAGTCAAGACCGAAGCTCCAGGCTGAAACGTGAAAACTGAAAAGAAGATTAGTGTAAATGTGCAGCACAATGCACACACAAGAGGCCCACTGTTCGTTATGAAGTACAGCACAGGAGTGTGTCTTTATAAGCGGCGCTCGGGAGCATGTGACCTGATGGCTATTTTACTCTCGGTGAGCTTAATCGCGTTCACGCAGTTTTGAAAGAGTCTGACGTAAGTACAGTAGGTTAAAAAAGTCAAAGTCACGCATTCAGGCTACTATACATAATGTTATTTCACATCAGAAATATAGCGCTCAACAAAACGTATTAGACCAGATGTCATAATTTTTTATTTAATTAAAAAAAAAAAAAAAAAAAAAAAAAAAAAAGAGTTCAGCGTCATTTAATGCTGAGCTTTTGACATTTTAGACCCATATTTCAGCCAACTCACTGTGATTATTAAGAGTTAGAAATTGCTAAATCATAACATTTTCCACTTCACACGCACATAACAAGAATATCATCTTAGTCAAAGCGGAGTGCAAAGATCCAAAATACACATTGAAGGCATTTTATTTTCATCATTTGGTTTATAGAAGACCAGACAGCCATTAAAGGTATCTTAAAGATATTAAAATTTTGTTAGTTTGTTTCATTTTAAAGTTTTACAGGTAAGGCACAATTTCATAAGAATACAAAGGCACAAGAGCTCAGTTTGTCCAACCTACAAAATCTTACACAACAGTTTGTTGTTTACCCCACTAAGAACTTCATAATTCTACATGGTCAGGCTTTGAGGTCCCTTGAGGAAAATGTATTTTTTAATGTTATGATTGGAATATGGATTACTCAAAATCTGTAAAAACTCACCAACAATGTGACAAAGCTGTCCAGACATCACAACACAACACAAAAAAAAAGAAAAAAGTTTTGCTTTACAATAACATGGCGCAGAAAATATTCCATTTTTTTTTTTTATGTAACTTGTTTGTATTGGTGGAGCTTATCTGCTAATGAATACCTTCATTATTAGCTTAAAGTCAGTTTTAAAAAAACAACAATAAGTAAAGATACTTAAAACTATTCTGTTTACTAAGATAAATCAGGTTTAAGATGTGGTTATTTCTATCACACTTACAGTCCTCATGTTTCCAATGCATGATTTATAATATTGGATTAAACACCTAAATTTATGGAGGTAAACATCCAGTAGTGATATTGTAATTTTAATTTCTGAACTCACCCTAAGATTTCTAAACCTCTTCTTACGTTTCCAAATGCCTACTTGTGCATTCAAGGGGAAAATCAAGACAGGCATGCATTGGACTGTTTCGAGGGAACATTTACACAACACCATGACTGCTGCCGAATTTCATCACTCTTCCAAGAAGTCACCAATGTGGTAACGTGTTGGTTTGCCCTAAGTTATGAGAACAATGTAGACGTAAGGGCTGGAGTGATAAACAGACCCACTAGATGGCAGAAGATACTTTACAACAAGTTCCGTTTCTGCACAAAGAATAAGTAGCTCACAAGGATAGAATTTACTTCTATTTGGAAAGCTGGAGTTCAATCCAGCCAACAGGTAAGAAACTAATTGTCTTACTTCATCATCATATATTTTTAAGTTCCATATGTTACAAAACCAGGGATCTTATGATTACTATTCTAAACATGACATCAAAGCTGTAGCAGTTTCATTCGTGGCAAACATTAATCATATTTATGTATTGTGGCTACCATTGCAGTAAAAAGTAAAGTACTGTACAGGGCACCTCAAAGGAACAGTTGTAACAAATTGCACTTTACCCATCCGCGTCATTTTATCACATACATGTGCACTGTCAACCATCAGTAAAGGCACTCCATGCTGACTAAACAGATAGTGATTGACAAATAGAAATCCTACCCTATTGGTCTTTACTGATCATGTAAATATCTTAGTCAGCTTGTCAGGTTTCTGCTGTACTTCAGTCTCTAATCGTTTCTCTCAGCTTTCTTTCTGGATCCCAGTTAAGAAGTCATCTGAAAGCAAGAGAAAACATATTTCTTGTTAGAGAGGTGAACAAAAATCTTAACGTGCAAAAAATGATGTAAGAATAATTCAACTTACATCAAAGCGACTGTAAACCTTCCTCTCCTTCCTCATGCTTTGGAGTTTCTCCAGCAGCTTGTCACGGTCCTGAGACGACTTTGGCAGGTTGCTGCTTAGTGACCCAATCTCTCTTTCTTTTTCCCTTTTGGCATTTTTGTCAGCTTCATCTTCTTTCTCATCATCAGTGACAGGTGACTCCTTGGTAGACTCGTTCCTGCTTTGGCTATTTGCCGAAATTTGTTCTAGCAGCAGCTTGGTATCATCTCGGAGGTTGCTGCTGGAGAGCACGCCGGCGGTTGATGAGTGGTAGCGAGACTGGCTCGCCTTTGGCTGCTTGGATTGCTGTGATGATGGTACCCCTTCCTCTACTGTCACTCCTGAACATTTATTTTGCCCTGCTGGTTCATTTATTATTTCATTGTCCTCTGTTTTATTTTCAAGAGGCAATATGGAATCTTTGCTGACATCACTTTCATTTCTCATAGTATTGCTAGCAAGAGGTATGGCTAACTCTGATGAGCAAACTTCAGAATGATCAGAGATGGCCCTAACAGATGTGAAAACTGAGGTAGGGTGTATTGTAACTTTGTTTGTGTCAGCTAGATTCCCATTGGCTAAAAGGTTGGTGTCCGAGGACCCATGCGATGATGGCATTGTACCTTCTGTTCTTTCAGTATGGGAAGGCAAAACAGATTGAGCTAACACAGATGAACATGAATCTGTCACAGCAGGAGTCGAAGATGCAGTTGTGATGTCACCTTTGTCTTGTGTAATGACAATAGGTGACACTCCAGACTCATCTACTGTTGTTTTAGTTATTGAGCTGTAGGGATCACGTGAAATAGAATCATATAACAAAGGATTACTCTCGGGTGCCGTTGAAACTGAAACAGAAGCTTGTTGGTCTTCTTTCTTCATGAAGGAGAATGATGGGGAGACACTGACAGATTCTTCTAAGTGTAGTCTGTCAGAAGTTAGGGACTGTATGCTCGGTGAGTTTATGTTAGCGTCATGAGGACTGGATGTGGTTTGATGACTACAAATGAGTAGCGAGTGTTCAGCGTTAGAGCTTTTTGCATCTGGTTGTACTATGCTAGATGGTGATGCCAGTGGAATAGATGCCACACTGGTCTTGACCTGTGATGAGTCTCGAGTTTGGATGTTAGAAGTAAACATGGTTGATGCAGAAGATGATGCTGAATCCCCCATACTGGGAGTAAATAATGTGGACTCAGAGGTAGATTGAAGAACTGGTGATCTACTTTTATCGGTTCTATGCTCAAGCGATGGAAGGTTAGAATGTGCTTCTTGAGTTATAATGGGTTGTTGACCAGAGCCACACTCACTCAAGGCAGATTTGTGAAGCTCTGCATCGTCTGATTCACACTGAAGAGCCTCTGTTTCTGCACAAACAGATAAAGATACTGCCGTTTGGCTGTTCCCCAATTCTACCTTCTTAAGCTCAGTTGAGAGTCGAGGTTGTTCACTTTTTGAGCTTTGGGAAATGACGGTTAGATTACTGACCTGGGCCTCTCGCTTGTTTGCTTCATCACTGACATCGACTGGTGGCTCTGCTGATTTTGTTTTACTTAAATCCTTTGTAGTAACACTTGATGATAATGAGATTGACATTTGGGAAATCTTATCACCTTTCCGTCCATCATTTGTTACAGTGTCCTCCTTTTCAACACTCACTCTGTCAAGATCAGTTGGTGTTTTCATGGCGGTCTTCGCTGTTCTTTTTTCAGCTTCTGCAGCCTTAGCAGCTTTGCGTTTTGCCGCCAGCTCTTTGAAAAACATGAGTCTCTTATCAGGATCACTCATATCGACAGACAACAAACTGTTTCCCAAAGGCTTGGGAGGTTGGCTGGGTTTTACCAGATCAGATTCAGACCGCTTCAGTCTGGATGGTGATGGAGAAACTTTTCCTTGTTCATTATCTGGACGTTTGAATGGTTCTTGTATATCGAGATTTTCTGAGGAACTCTTCGAATCTTCCTTTGATGAATCATTATCCTCTGCTTTGCTGTTTCCTTGTTTGGACGCTTCTGGCGCAGAGCTCTCAAACGACTTTAAGTAACGAGTCCATCCAAAGGACTCCCTTGCAGCTGATCTTCTTTGTCCAAAAACTTGAGACGCAAAGGGTAGCTTTGTCTGCTCGCTCGCATTTTTGTCACTTTCTTCGTCTTGTTGCCCTGCTGTATGCTGTTCTAGAGAGTTAAATATCAGAGATGATCTTAACCTCGAGCTTCTCGGCATTGCTGCGTTGTATTTTCTCCGAAATGACTCATCCTTTGGAACAGCAGTATTAGGTTCCTTTTGTTCCGCGTCTTCTGGTTTGTCCCCTTCAGTTGTTGATGATGATTCTGAGGGTGTTGGTGTTGTTTTGGTGTCAGCTGGTACAGCTGTACTTTGTTCTTGCAATTTATTGGACTGCTCTGGTTCCTGTACAAAAGCTTTGGCATAACATGGCAACTGACTTACTCTCGGAATGGCAGGAATCTTAAACTCTCGAACATTTGGAATTTTAGGAAGCGATGAATCTGTGATGGGTGCTGTTGGATGTACAAGGTTGGATGGCTCCTCAAAAGGATCTGTTGCCTGAGATGGCATCAATGGCAGGCCTTCATCTCCTGGATTATCATATGCACTGAGGTAAGAGTTAATTCTCCAGTTCCTTAAACCCCGCTTTACAGTGGGGTCTTTGCGATCTGTCTTTGAATCTTGGAAGAACGACTTGTCATCCACTGATAAACTTAAAGGTAAATCTACAGGAGGTTGTAATTTCTCTGAGACCTGCTCAAAGTCCACATTCCTGGTGGATGATAAATAGTTAAGTACAGGGTCAAAGTTATCAAATGGCTCCATCTCTTGTGGTAATCCTGGTTCAGAATACTGATCTGCAGATGGATAATTTTGGCTCCAGAATTTCTCAGAGCCCCTACAATCGACTTCAGGCCCTGGCCCCACATTTTTCTGCTGCCCCCTGTGAAACAGCCTTCCCCGGGCCTCAAAGTCTGGTGTAGGTTGTGTCGGGAATGGGTAATTGTACCTGCCATGAACCCCTTCAGCATAAATGTGGCGTTTCAAAGAAGGGCTTTCCATCATCGGAAACTTGGAGCGAATTTGCTGCTCCATTCCTGATTGCTGTGATGGAAATCGACTGTACATATCAATAGAATGGAAAGATTCATTCTTTTTCAAGGGCAACATTCTCCAGTCAGTTTCCATTTGTTCGTCATATGATGGTTTATTCCAATCCTCTGAATGAGACATGTCCATTGGCATCAGCTTTCTGGCCTCTCTGTACCCAAGTGAAGTTCTTTTACTTGGGTATTGCCTCTTTTGTAAAAGGCCAATGTCTTCCGTTGCAGCAGGCACATCAGTCAATAACGGTTGTGATTGAGCAAAGAGGATCCGAAACTCTTCATCAAAAGTCGATACAAGCTGTCCAAGGAAAAGGTGTGCCATACAACGATGCAGTTTCTCAAAAGACCACATGAAGCTAAACAAAAAACAATGAAAATGTATTAATAAATTTTCGGTCTTTCAGAATTAATTGCACATGCATATGCTAATTGATTTTATTGTAATATAAACATCTCATTGCGTTGTTCTAAATTGTCTACCCTATAGCAGGTAGAAGCGTTACCTGTAGTTCCCACTCAGTACGGCCCTGCAGTCTGTCAGCAAGAAGCGATCCATCATCTGACCTTTGAAGGATTTCCCTGATCGGCAGTGATAAGTGATGCCAGATACAGTTCGTACACGTAGAAGCTGCAAGAGAAACATTGTAGTTGTTATGTTAAAACTAAAGTAAGGGTGGCAGTTTTGCATTGTTCTTCCAATTTTAAGACATATCACAGCTTGTAAAGAACTCAAAATAACCACTTGTTGAATTTGTAGCATTTGGAGCTAGATTTTGATTAACTCAAAAGCTATTTCAATCAAAAACGCCTTAACAGATCAAGCTACAGTTTAACATAGGACTTCTTATCACTTCTATTCTATTCTATTCTATCGACATCTATTGAACTTGTGAGTTCTTGGATAGCTTCTGCTTGAAGTTCTTTCCAGGATGTCAGAATAGCCTCCCAGAACTGCTGTTTAGATGTGAATTGCCTCAGTCTTGCTACCTTTCTTTCTACCCTACCCCATAGCCCAGACATATGAAGAAGACGGGAGATTGTTGTCACATGTACTAAAGAAATACTATCCAGAAATTCCTGGAGTTCCTATATTATTGCTGTCAGCCTCTTGGCAGCCTCCCTGACAAGCTTCCTTCACATTTTTTTTCCTTTCATTTTGAAAATACAGTCCACTTCTTAGCACTGTCACTGTTGTGCCATATTTTCCATGATGTTTACTGTGTTCCATGGTATATTAAATGCTTTGGAAAATCTTTTGCACCCTTCTCCTGACTGATATAGTAAAACAATAATATCCCTCTGCTGTGACTAAAAATATGTCGGGAAAAGCCTACTAATACATCAGAATCTTATTTGAGGTTTACCAGAGGTACTTTAAATGGTGTCAGATGTGTGCTAACTTGAATTTAAATGAGCTTGAATGTTAATGCTGAACACAGCCACGTCTCCAATTATAAGAGGGTATACACACACTTGTGTAACCATTTTATCTTAGTTGCTTATTTTTCCTTACCCTTTCCAACAGCTTTTACTTTATTTTCAATTTGTTGTACAGTTAACTTTAATTAATGGTAGAAAAGGCTCATCTTTTTTCATTTCTTATCTCATTCGAACTTTAATGTCTGCTCAACGTTTGACATAGTTATCAAAAACAAAAACAAAAACAAAACAGTACTTGTTATAAATAATGCCAATTTGATCTGTTTTTGGTCATTTATTTCTGTGCATTGCTTCATCACTTGAATTTCCTCTATTTACGTACATATCTTGGTAGATATGCATGTCTTAGGATATGAACATACACTCGCTTACTCACCACACATGACTATGGCTCAGTGAGTTATTTTGCTAACTTGCTACTGCTTTGCTATTGTTCTAGTTATAACCCTAATTATGCTCCTTGCTCTCTCACAAGAAGACATTTGCTACATTGTTGAAGAAGGAGAAGTCCATGTTTTAAATTTGCACAATTTTTTATCTGCATGAACTGAAGAAGTTTTTCTTACACAATGGCAATTGCTACTCACGAATCAATGATTGTTTCTTTCCTTCCCAAAGCAAAATAGCATTTGGCATGTAAGAATTTAAGTAAGCACAATTAATAAATGTACTGGTATCAACAGCCTGGGCCCTGAGAATAGCACTAATGCGAAGAAATCATTAACCTTTTGAGTTAGTGTTGCGATGAGCTGAGATGACGAAATATGTAAATTAGCTAGTATGACAGAAAGGCTCAAGAATTCCTTGGACATAATGTATACTAGGGGTGTTAAAAAAATAATCGATTCGACGATATATCGCGATACTACATCGCGCGATTCTCGAATCGATTCAATAATTGGCAGAATCGATTTTTTTTTTTTTTTTTTTTTAGGATTCACACCTTGAGCATGGAAGAATGTTATATGAACGGAACATTAAGCCTTAATATTTTATTTTAATGCTGTTCAAACATGAAACAGATTACAACCTCTATAAGACTGAAATTTCAGATAAATAAATAATACATTTTCATATAAATCTTACACTCTACAAGCTTACTGATTAGTATTTTCTAAATTTGAATGAAAAAAATCGCAACAATCGACTTATAAATTCGTATCGGGATTAATCGGTATCGAATCGAATCGTGACCTGTGAATCGTGATACGAATCGAATCGTCAGGTACTAGGCAATTCACACCCCTAATGTATACTGTACTGTATATTTTTAAATGACTCACTTGGATACTCTGTAGGTTTATTCTGCAGTTGGACACCATGTTCATGAAATGATGTACATTCTGCTCGTCTAAAAGAATATAGACGGCAACGTTTCTCATGGCAGCATTTAAAATATCAGCAAATATGTCAACATCAGTAAACATGTCCATCACTATGGCAATCACCTGTGGAGACAAAAAACACAAAAGGCAAGTGTGAAAATACTGTGAGCGTCATGTAGTCTGCTGTCGTAAAAGAACAAAGACAGACCTGCTGAGCATTCTTGATAAGTCGCCGGGCCTGCTCCTTGATACTCGGCATGTCAGGCTCAGGAGGGTTAACCAGAGTGGTGACCTCCGTGGGACCACCAAAAAGATGCAGCTGGGGCCAGCCAAGATCCAGGCCGGGGGCATCCAGGTCCGAGTGGATTGGCCAATATGTATCCGAAGAGCTGTCTCCTCCACTCTCGGGAAAAGTTTGCTCTTGGTAGGTGGACTGCTGAGGAAGGCGGGCTGAGCTCTGAATGTACTGGATCTCAGGTGTGGACAGGAAATCCACCACGTCTGCTTTTTGGAGAAAATCATAATATCCTTCCAGCTCTTCCTCAATTAATGCGTCAATTGCCAGGCGGTACTCTTCCCGATAGTGAGGAGGAAGGTAATTTGGGTGCAGGGGGTTATCCCCCGCTGAAGAACATTGAGAGCGACGTGCCATACTGCTGGCTGAGGAGATGATGAGGGCAAAAGAAAGCACAATCAATTAGATGACTCACATCTAAATACAAATGGAACAACACAACACTACAAATAAAACAAACACTCCCAAATAATAATATATATAGATGTAGGCCTATATGAATTGTCAGTGTCATTCAGACACTTTACAAATGTACAGTCACAATCATTCCAGGTAATACAGATAATACAAAAGTAGTACACTTAGTAATACGGAATATATTCCAATACTAGTGTTAACCAACATGTTTTCACACAAGAAAGAGCATCATTATGGAACTTTATTGTAAATGTATTCACACTACTTTAATACAAGTTTAAAGGCAAATGAATGAGGGGAGGTAAAATTCCAGTACAGAACAGTTATGGGTGCGGCTCCTCCCTCTGGCCAAAAACACGAGTCTCCATTTGTGAGTTTACCAAAAAAAAAAAAAAACACTTCAGCAACTGCCCTCCAAAAACAGCACTGTCTAAAATCCATAAAAATAGGCAGCCAAAAGCAGAAAACTGTACAAAGTGAGGAGCTAATGGCGCTCGCAAGACTCCATGTTCATAAGTTATGTTTCTGTCAATGACGAGTACAGCCAAAAACGTAGCACACTTGGCCAAAATGTTCCGGGCCATATGTTACACTGCGTGATGTCACAACATACATACACATTAGCGCTCACACACAAAAACAAAACAATTAGGCTTTATTCAGTGAACTTACCGAGCTAACAAATGTCAAATCATCGTCACGGTTCCCGTCGTTTGAACTCGAAACGGGCCATTTTGCCGTGTTTCCGCTCGCTGCGTCTCCAGTCGCGCCTCTAATACAAGCGAGACCTGCCGAAAGTCCTCTCACACATCGTTTTTGTTTTTTCTTTTCCTGTCACCCAGCTAAACCAGTTTGCTGTCACGCTTTAGGCATGTCGACGATTACTGAGAGCTAACACAGACAAGAAGAAGTGGAGGGGGTCAACCGAGCACCGTTCTCTCTCTCTCTCTCTCTCTCTCTCTCTCTCTCTCTCTCTCTCTCTCTCTCTCTCTCTCTCTCTCTCTCTCTCTCGCTCTCTCTCTTCCTCCCTCCCTCGTGGCTCTCTGTCTGTCTCCCTCCCATTCTTTCTTTTTCTCTCACTGAAATATATGTCCCTCTGTCTCTCTACTTTTGTGAGACTCTTGAGCGCTGCTTGTGTTTTGAACTTTTGATCAGTCGACTGATATGCTTAAGACTCAAGCTGCTGGCTCCTCACACATCTGGGTAAATAAGATGTGCGTACTTTAGGAAACTACTTTAACATTCTCAGAAAACATAATGCGTAATGCCTGCAAGGATGCCGTCACTTCTGCATGATGCTAATCTTTAAATTTGGTTTTACTATGAGTTTGCATGTTGTACTCCTGCGTAGATTTTATGCGGGTACTCCAGTTTCTTGTTTCTTGACGGATGGATGGATGGATGGATGGATGGATGGATGGATGGATGGATGGATGGATGGATGGATGGATGCTTGGGTGTCCTAAATTGGGGGGAAAAACCCAAGTCTGCACTGTAGTTTACATGTTTTGACACAAATTATTGAATGAATGTATTGGTGTGCATTTGTGAAGATTTGCATTCATACTTTTCCCTTCAGCATTTATTTCCAGTCCTAGTCTAAACAGCTGAAGTCCCTCAAAATCATATACATTTTTTATTATTATTATACTTATGGTAATTCATGTTTTCTTTCTCCTGTGTGTATGTCCAGCAGAGACATGTCTACAAACATTCTTTATCATTAGCACGAAGGATCTAGCTTACACTTACTGTTTTCATGCTACTTAAGTCCAATGTTTTTTATTTCTCCCAGAGAATGTGAATTCCCATAGAGAGAATAGGCAGTTACCATGGTAGCTTTAGCGTACACAAACGCATGCCCCCGTACAAAAGCAATTAATTAACGAGAGTGCATGATCAAACCCACAAACTGGAAGGCAATGCAGCACTTTCAGAATTTTACAGTGCCTGTAGGCTTTATAGTCAGAAGAAAATGGAACATACTGTAAGAGAGACGGAAGAAACTAAAGCTGGTAACTTTCTCTTTGGATAAAAACAAAACATTTCAAACTTCCTGCCAAAGAGCAAAGATCTTAAACCTGCTAACAGACAATGGACTAAGGAGGATTATTGTTAAGACTTGTCACGTTTTATGAACATAGGCTACTATGTGTTGATGTGTAAATGATCTAGCATAAACAACATACAGGAGCAGCACACGGTGTTAAAGTGATCTGTCAACTTTGACTATTAAACATCTCAGAAGTTGGAATCCAAGGAATTAAGGACCTTGTCTGCATGTTTTGTTTAAACCATAGAAGGAGAGAGAGGGAGAAACCAAATGTTGTGATATTGTCCGTGAGGTTTGCTCCAAACTCAGACCAAAAATAGCCATGCCTGGTGATGCGCTATGATGTAACCTTAAGTAAAGGAAGTGATGCAAGCGATCTGCTGAAGTTGTGATTTGAATACAATCCCTTATTGTTCCTTCAAAGCACCATGCAAAAAACACAGAGGAGTTATGTATGGGGGGGCAGATTAAAATGAATGTTCAAAGTGTTTATAGATAGTTGTTACACTACATACCACAGTGCACAGCTGCACCCTTGTAACCTCTGTGGCTCAGAGAGAATCATACATTTGGTATTTAGTCAATGACTAGTGACTGACAGCTTCGGTTATGACGCATCAAACACTGAGCTAGAGCCCCCCTTTCAGAAAATCTTTCTGGGAATGTTTGGCTAAATACACACACTGACGTGTTTGCATAGTAACCGGTATTGTTAGCTTAAAAAAAAAAAAAAGACATTATCACTTGGTAAGCACGCAAGCTGAATTTACTTAAATACGGAGATAGTTCATATTGACTGTTTTTTTCCCTCCAGGTAGGCTACTGACTATCAGGTACCTGGCTGGCTGCTTTCGGAGGGTGGCAAGAGAACTCATTAGGGGTGTCACAGGAGAATATCCAATTACACCTAATTTATCAGAAAATTACTATATATTAATTAATAATATGTCTGTGTTCATCTATATCCCAGCATTGTATGATGTCAGGCAGAGCAATTAAAAGTGGCAGAGGATGCTGATTGGTTGACACATGAGGAAGGGCAGGCAAACGCAGGTGGACATGACAATGCTTGAGAAGACTATAAGGCACACAAGGACAACTAAACAAAACACAGATCATGGCTGAAACTTAAAGAAACATGAGGATAAAGACGAAACCCAAACTAAACCTGCACCGTGACAAAAGTAAAATAAAAAAAATAACCAAAACCCAAGCCAGACCATGACAAGTTGTCATTCTAAAGAAAGTAGTATGTACTGAAAGAAGGTTGTAATTGGTGTGATGTGACTTCTAATGACTTTACAGCTCAGGTGGGAAATGTGACTTTGGAAAACAAAAGAGAAAAGGAAGCACAGCAGCTGTAAGATTCATTACTGGGTGAAGCCTTTCATGCAGCAGCACAGGAGGTCTCCTGGAGGAAATGAGGTTATGCTCAAATGGAGAGACATTCAGATGATGAACAGTCCATCCATTCAGTTTCGATAGCACTTAGGGACATGGATGAGCTGGAGCCTATCCCAGCTGTCTTTGGGCGAGATGCGCCGTACATCCTGCACTGGTCGCCTGCCAATAGCGGGGCATAGAGACAAACAATCATTCACATTCAAGTTCACACCTATGAGAATTAGAGTTCTGAATTTAACTTTATGGAACGTGGACGGAAGCCGGTGTAAAAGTAGAAAAGCCATACAAGCATGGGCGGGGAAACCATGCAAACACCACATACAAGAAAACTGAAAGAGCTGAGATTAAAACCCCAAAATGTGAGACAGACATGCCAAAAGTGCCGCCACAGCTCAACATTTGTCATGTGAAATTATAGAGAACAAACGACTGTCTAGGCACAGGCAAACAAGTTGCAGCTTGAGCTGAAGTGATTTCACAACTGCATGCATCTGATCATAAATGTGATTTTCTATCCCGTATTTAAACTGCACAATGTTGATCAGATCCGGATAAATTTCATACACCCTAAAAACAATTGGGTCAAAGATAACCCAATTACAGGTAAAAATTGGACAGATTCTCTTCTGTACTTGGCTTATTTTTACTTAACGTTGAGTCAGAACTTGAGTCACTTTGTATAAAACAACCCAGAAAATCAAGTCTATTGCTCTTTTTGGTTTAATTTGACCCATTTTCCTGAGTTGACTTGTATAAAACAAAAAACAAAATCACGGAAAAACAAAAAAAACAACAACGTTAAATTCATTGTATTTTGAGGCCATAACAAATTCCACACATGACTGCATTTCCACAATATTTGATGTTTCCAAGACATAACCAGGGGATGTGATATGAATGCCAGTCCACAAATGAAGTGGGAGTTTGAGACATGTTTACCCAGTTAAAATCACCTTACTCACTGGAAGACATTGAAAAAAAAAAAAGGCAACTATATATGTGAAACCCGATCACACTGCGGGGGCTGTTGTTAGCGTCAGCGATGTATCAGTCACAGTAGCATGAAGGTGTGGAATGATCCCAAGTTAATGTATGTTTTACCTGTCTTTTAACTCATTCACTGCCAATGACGACTATAGACGTCAAAAATCCAAGCAAACAGCCAGTGCAAATTTTGACAAGAAATTTGAATTTAGTTTTAGTTATTCATTGTTTTCATTCATAGTTATTAATCATGGTTGTTATTAATAACAACGATGACAACAATTTCATTGCTAAGTGCTACCATCGTGCGTAAAACGGATTCCTGTTACCCTACAACACGGGCGTTGACGTTCTTGTGATCGGTCTTGGTCTTACTGGGACCACATACTTGGGTCCCGGCCTCTAAAAGTCAATTTTCGTCGACTAAAAGTGCTCTTTATTTTTGTTGACTAAAATTGGATTAAAACTAAAATACAATCAGGTGACTGAGTTATGACTAAGGCTTTAATGAAATTTAGTCAGAAGACTATAACTAAAACTAAATTAAAATTTCTTTTTTTTGTTATTATTAAAATTTTAATTTAATTTTATTTATTTATTTTTTATTTTTTTCAAAATTAACACTGGCTGTTTGCTTGGATTTTTGACGTCTATAGTTGTCATTGGCAGTGAATGAGTTAATCTGTGATGAGCCAAATGAGTAAAAGTAAATGATACATTTTGTGATCCTGTGAACCTTTTCCATACCACCTCAAATCCAGCTAAGTTTGTCTTTTTATTGTTCACCTGTTCACCAAGTGCAATGATATAAACTTGCATGCCTGTGAATGCTTGTCGTCACATGTGGCCACCCGTCAAAGGTGCGGCTTTTGTACTGTTGTACTGTGAGCTCAAGCACCCAGTTTGTAAAACGGAATCAAATAAAAGACATAGCGGTAACAGTGTTAGAAAAAAAAAAAAAAAAGGGTGATTTACGCAACCACCTGTGACCTCTCACAGACTACCGTTTATTCGAACCTTTCCAAAAGTAAATAAACAGTAGCCTGATGGAAAAACACTGAGTGGTTCACCAGTACGTCATAATGGCTGCCTGATAACATAAACAGTCCATAGCATTATATTTAGCGTGATGCCTTCCTTCCATTTGACTTGATTTCGTTCTATTGTAATGTCTCCTGAGTCACATCCTGTGGATGCAACAGTCTTCCTGCATGTTCCTTCCTGCACCACGTCAATGACAGGTACAGGATGCACATCATTTCCTTCCAATACACATTTGATGAAAAGATACTATTCATACATTTTCTATACTGTTTGTCCTCATTAGGGTCACAGGTGAGCTGGCCCCAGCCAATCTGGGGCACATATAAACAAACAAACATTCACATCTATGGACAATTTCAGGTTTTTGAAAGGTGGGACAGTTAGTTTTGATTTTGTTTATTTGTTTTTCAAATTCAGCTAGTTTTATTCATTTTCCAGAGCGGGTTTGTATATATATATTTTTTTGAAAATGCTTAATTTTACTTTAGTTTTTATAGGTTTTAGTTTTAGTTTTAGTTGTTTTTATTTTAATAATATATGTTGTATTTGTACAAAAAAGAGAGAAACATAAGTATTGTGTGTAATAAATTACAATTCCGAAATGACTGTTAAAGCTTCTTCCCTCAACTGTACTGGTTGGACAGTACGACCAAAATAAATAAATTTAAAATAAACTGAAAATTATATAAATTAATTGACAAAGATGAAAATGGACATTTTTGCCCTAATTATAGATCTTATAAATGTAAAATATAATTTCAATTAGTTCTTGTGTTTTGTAAAAATACGAATATTTTGATTCAATTAATGAATTTATTAATTCATTTGTTTATTTAATTATTTATTTGTTTTATTTTTATATTTGTATTAATGGATTAAACAATGTTTTTGTTTGTTTGTTTGTTCCAATTTGGTTTTATCATTAGTTGTCATTAACCATAATAACCTTGATGCAAGCATATGGAGAACATGCAAATTCCATAAAGTATTACCTGAGCTGAGTTCTGAACACGAGACATCCTGGCTGTGAGGCACACGAGCAAATCACTAGGGTACCGTGCTGCCCATGTAAAGATACCACAAACCTAAATCAAGAAAATGCATGTTGGAATGTCAACAGGCCAATCAAAAAGACAGCAAAATTCTGGAATCAGTCAATTGACTTACCGTGCTTGTGGCACACATTTTTACCGCAACACGAGTTAACATGTCTGCGCAAGCATAACAATGGAACGACATGAATTGTTACAGTTGAAAATGGTTCCTTTCATACTTTCAGTGACCTTTCCGGTTATGCCGTGCATCTGCCAGAGGCATGTTTGTTGACTGTACTGAAACTAAGGCTCAAAAAGCCACGTGACAAGCTGCGGAAGCAGAGGCCTGTGCCAAGATGGCATTCAAAGTGAACCCCTGGAATGCTTATACTGTTTCTATGAAATGAAGCTACTAAACAGCACCTGCGTGTGTCGAGGCCGACCTGGAATGAAAGGTCTTAAATGAAAAATGCACTTGAGGGAGAATGTTAATGAGTCCAGTATGGCTATATTGTTGGCCATTTTTTTCCAAAGGCAACATAGCTGCAAAACTGACATGCTTTAAAAGAGTAAACAAACTTAAAAGCTTTCAGGATAATCTTTCCATTATACAGAATATCATTTACCATTCAGGCTATTACTACAGTGTTAATAATTGGCTATCACAAAAACTAAAAATGCCACTTTGAAGGTTAATTCTGCATTATCTATATGATGACATGATTGAAAAGTGACTTTTAATGACTTTCTTGAAGCTGGACCAAAGTTCATTTTGTCTGCACAAAATCCCCAAATCTCTGCCTGATCGGATTACTCAACAGCGCCTCTCCCAGGGGATCCAGAGTTCATTCTGATGAGGTCATCCTGCTTGATGACAAAGTTCAACAAATCATTCCTCCTGTTCAATAAATGTTATTTTAAAAAAGTAATTTATCCTTAGCACCTATTGTAATTTAGGAGTGAGTTAAAAAAAATCAACATTGAATCGATTTAAAGACAGTTTGTCATTACGATGCTTGGACTGTAAATTCCATTTTTTTTTTAATTATTATTTTGGCCGTTTTTGTCCGCCAAGACCTCTATAGAGAGCAAGTTAAGCAAACACTAAACTAACAAGAGTAAATTATACTGTGCGTCCAATAAGTAATTTCTACAAAAAAAAAAGAAGTATAAATACACCAAATTACTTTGGTGTTTTTTTTTGTTTTGTTTTTTATTATAGGGGAAGTGTAATTCCATAAATGCATTTGGTAGCGCTATGCATATTTTAATGCTTCAATCTACAATATTTCTACAAGAAGAAGAGAAAGGACACGCTAACGTCTTCCTGGTAAGACTCTAGACCCCGCCCTATTTTCTGCGCGCGCTGGTGTCTTCAAAGATCGTGAAGATATGTACAGATGCATCGACGCACTACCACGCCTCCTGACAATTGTAAATATTCTTTTGCACATTTTGTATTTCGTGATAATATAAATTAAATACTTATATTATAACAACAGCAATCGAGACAGTGAAACTAAAGCTTTCTTTTTTCTTTTCTTTTTTTCCCTTTTTTTTTTTTAACAAGAGTGAGATATCTTTCCCTTGCAACGCAACTTCCGCTTTCCTGCTCGATTAGTGACTTGTAAACAGACCGGTGTAAACAGCATGGTGGTCCAGTCCAGACTCCAGAGCTAATCGATTAGCAACTAAAAAGCTGTAGAGTCCCGTTAATGATGGCGGGAGTCATACGGAGGCTCGACGAGACGGTTGTCAACCGAATAGCCGCAGGAGAGGTTATTCAGCGCCCTGCTAACGCTGTCAAAGAAATGATTGAAAACTGGTAAGTGGCGCGCATTCAGAACTAATAACAAAAGTGTGCATCCCTCGAGATAAATAAGAGTGAGTGCATCGTGTGTTGAAATGTTGCAGTCTGGATGCCAAGTCCACCAACATCCAGGTGACGGTGAAAGACGGCGGACTGAAGCTGCTCCAGATTCAGGACAATGGCACCGGGATTCGGGTAGGACACCTGGGTAGTCTTCCCTGTCATTGAAGTCAACATTTTCACGTGCCTCCCACATTACGTGCTTCTTTATTTTCCAATGTTTGTATTTTCTATTTTAGCTAATAGTCAAGTCAAGGGATCTTAATTATAGAACTCGAGTTAAGCATATCAATTTGGAATTGCACGAGATCCAGTTCCAGCTCTTGTCATGTTGTTTGGTTAGTGTCTTTTGTCACACAGCACTTAAGCTTTCACGAGGCCCAAACGGTACTCTAACCCAATTGTTTATGTGAAGCACTGACTGATCCCTACAAGGCGCCGACCATGACATATTTATTTGTGTTACAGAGAGAAGACATGGAAATAGTTTGCGAGCGTTTTACCACAAGCAAGCTGCAGACATTTGAGGACCTCTCTGCCATTGCGACTTACGGCTTCAGAGGAGAGGTAGGCGTTGTAACTTGTAAATAATACATATAAACAAATACTCATCTCCCCGCTGTCTGTTTACAGGCCCTGGCCAGTATAAGCCATGTTGCTCATGTAACCATAACGACAAAGACAGCTGATGCCAAATGTGCCTATAGGTAGGTCACGTTGTGAAATAGGTTTCATAATGAGGGAGATGGATGACGTTGCTGCTTTTTTTTTTTTTTCAAAAAAACTTGCAGAGGCACCTACAGTGATGGTAAACTAAAAGGCCCTCCGAAACCCTGCGCTGGAAACCAGGGGACACAAATACTAGTGAGTTGAACCTGGTTTTAAAAGCCACAAATGGCCCTCGGGATGTAGTTTGGACACCATTGATGTAGCTAATGCGACTAGAAGTGGCCAACATCCCGAGAAGATATTTAGAAGCAAAATAAATCGGATAATTTTTGTCAAAATATGACTTAGGCCGTTATTTTGAGAGGGTGGCAATATATTTTTAAGTAATCCACCAATCAATTGGTTGTCGGAATTTTATTCTGCCAAATTCAAATTCAGCCCTATTTTGTTTATTATTGTGTTTGTAGTTTGCAGTTGTACTGGATCACGCTAAGAGCTGTTTCTAATGTTTTGGTTAACTTAAGTGAGGAGCAAAATTGTTAAATGAGTGTCAATTAAATCATTATTAGCTTCGGAAAGGCTTTAGATGCAAGTCTTTTTTTTTTTTTCTCTCATTAGATTGCGCAGGCGTACCTAATATTGCTGATAATTTGCTGTGCCCAGGCGGAGGATCTCTTCTACAACGTGTCCACCAGGAGGAAAGCTTTAAAAAGCCCCAGCGATGAGTACTCCAGGATCGTGGAGGTGGTGAGCAGGTGCTGTCGTGTCAACTTGTTCTTGATATCAGAAAGTTACTTCTGACAACACTTTTTGTGTATTCAACGTTTGGGGTTTTGTTTTGTAGGTATGCCATACACAATTCCGGGAAAAGTTTCTCTGTCAAGAAGGTGAGAGAACAACTCCATAACTGATGTCAGTTATATATATATTTTTTCAAATACATTCTTTTCTAGCAAGGAGAGACGGTAGCAGACGTGAGGACTTTACCTAACGCGTCAGTGGTGGATAACATTCGAGGAGTTTTTGGCAATGCAGTCAGCAGGTATTAGTCAGTCAGTCGAGATGAGAAACACAAAAACTCGATCACCGCACTGCTGATTTTCGTCGATGTCCTCAGGGAGCTTATCGAGGTTGGCTGCGAGGACCAGAAGTTGGCCTTCAAGCTCAAGGGTTACATCTCCAACGCCAACTACTCGGTCAAGAAATGCATCATGGTCCTCTTCATCAACCGTAAGTGGGAAACCTACAGGAAGTGTTGCAATTGGGATCAAATGGCGCTTGCGATCTTTCAGACCGACTGGTGGAGTCGAGTGCGCTGAAGAAAGCAGTGGAGACGGTTTATGCTGCGTATCTGCCAAAGAACACACATCCTTTTCTTTATCTCAGGTAATGATGTGTTCAAGGAGATTTGTATGTAATTTTCTTTCACAGTTTAAAAAGTTCACAAGAGACTTAAAAATAAAAATAAAGTAAAAAACAAAACAAAACAATAATAATAAAGAAATTAAATGTCTGACATTTTCGCATCAAAATAGCCACCTCTGGCCAAATTTTGAGATTTTTGTGGTGAATTTTGATATTTTAAATGAAAGAAAATGGCAAAAGACTGTAAGATGGAATTTGCCTTCACAGTCACAACCCATCTGAGAAACATGAAAAGTAACACTGACCAACAGCAGAACGGGAAGCCTGGCGGTCCGCTACCTAGCGCCCCGAGTTTCTAAAATGGAAAAAAGGACAAATATGAGCAAGGCAACAAGCAAACAGAACATTAAATGTACGGTGCAAATAGAATATAAACAGATAAATCATTTAAACATTTTTGACCAATAACCTGTACAACTCTCAACTGGAAAAACAAACCGAACTGCCTTTACCACGTGTTTTCGTTTGACCTGATCTCCACAGTTTAGAGATTGCTCCTCAGAACGTAGACGTGAATGTGCACCCGACCAAGCACGAGGTGCATTTCCTGCACGAGGACAGCGTCATCGAAAGTGTTCAGAAGCACATTGAGGGCAAGCTGCTCGGTTCCAACTCCTCACGCACGTACTTCACTCAGGTACTACTGGATGTGTGGGAGGGTTATGGACTGAATTTATTGAGCAACCCCTTTGCAGGGGAAAAAATAGTCTTTGGAATATGTTGGGTTTTGATAGTATGACTTTAAGCTATAAATGGCTTAGTCTAATACTGCAACATATTTTCCTATGTAGGCCTATAGAGCAGGTGTCAGCAACCTTTTTTGTCAGGACTCGTTTTAGGCCAAATACCACAAAAATCTGTCTGGAACCACAAAACATTTGAACATTGTGATGAACAAAACAGTGTGCTAGTGTTAATAAGTCTAATGTACTGAGGACCCAAGAGCTAATTATAACTTAACAGAAAAATATGCAGCATCCAATCCTTGGAGATTCATTTTCTCCTACGTTTCGTCTTCTTATTTTTTTATGAAAATATGGTCATTTTTTTGCCTCTCTTCCATTTTGGACATTTTATTGCTGTTTTTTTGTCTTTAATAATTTTTAAAACTTTTTTTTTTATGACTATTTTGCTACCGAGTTGTTGACATTTTTGGCAATTTTGTGGACACGTAAAGTTTATGGTAGTTTTCAGGATTTCTTTTATAGTTACATTTTGAATGTAATGTTTTCTTTTTAAAAAAATCAATTTTGTGATTTTTTTTTGGCAATTTGAAAGACATTTTATTGTAATTATTTATTCTTCCTTTTTGAACATTTTATTGTCACGTTTTTGGACATTTTTAGGTAATTTTTAAAACCTTTTCATCTACTTTTTGTCTATTTTTCTGACAACCTAAAAATTTGGACTCTGACATTTTTTCATTTTTTGAATATTTAATTATTCATTTCTTATTTATTCATTGAAAGAATATTTTATCTAAAAAACAAACAAACAAACAAACAAAAAAAACAAGATTAATTTCTACAAATGTTTTTAGAGATCCACAGAAAGCCACATGTTGGCTCCAGAGCTGCAGGTTGCAAACCACAGGTACAGAGAAATAAACTTTCCTTGCCTTGTTTTTTGCACAGACGTTATTGCCCGGGCTCTCTGTGTGCGGCGCAGGTGAGGTCAAATCATCCAGCGGTGCGTCCGAGTCTGCCGAGCGGGTCTACGCGCATCAGCTGGTGAGGACCGACTGTCGCTCTCAGAAGCTGGACGCCTTCCTCCAGCCAAAGGAGAAGCCGCTTCCCCAGCCCGAACCCGCCGTGCCGAGCGGCGCCGATTCCGAGCCCCAAACCGTCGAGCCGGATGATGTAGACATGCTGGAGGCTCTGGACCAGATGGAGGCGGAGTTACATGAAAGTGAGAAGGAGAGGAGTGAGGAAGTGCATGATGTACAAAGGTGAATCTTGCTACGATTAGTGGATATCTATCGCCCCCAACTGGCCTAAATGAACTTACAAAGTGGTGGCCATGCATGTGTCCTACCAGGAAGCGTCCCAGGAAAGAGCAGGAGGTGGAGGAGGAGGCGCAAGAGGAGGACTTGACGGCTGCAGCCACGCCTAAGAGACGAGTCATCAAACTCAACAGCATCAAAGAGCTGAGAGGCGAGATTAGCGACAACACTCATAAAGGTAAAAAAAAAGGTACAAACTAGCTACATTGAACTAGCGCCTCCACGTGATTAAAAAAAAAATATATATATATGCAAATCAGCTATTTATTTTATTTTATGGAGTCATGTAGTAGCAGTGTAAGCAAAGTAAAAAATATTGTTGAAATGTTGTACACTGCCAATTGGTATTCAGTGTGATGACCTGTCGTGTTTCTTTTTGTAATTGAGTTCTAAGTCAACCCCAAAATTTTCTTTATAATAATGCATGTGCCCCCACCAGTCTAGACAAGGCGTTCTGTTTAATATTGCGTTTGTAGAATATGACCGAAGCAGCAAAATCCACCCATTTTTATCCTTCTCAGTGGCCGGCCAATTCATCACTTGCCGACGACTGAAAATGACATCATTTGCTGAAGTAACAACCAATCATGGCTCAGTTTCAGAAAACAAGTGCAGCGTGATTGGTTGTTGCCTGAGTGGCTGTGATGTCATCTTATGTTGACAGTAAGTGGCAAAATGGCCTCCCCCGGAGATGGATAAAAAAGGTGGATTTTGCTGCTTAATTCACATTCCAAACACAATATTATACCGACTAGTGGGGCTTCATAGTACGGAAGCGTAGAGCTGCCAATGTGGAATAAACATTTTTGGCTGGCGAGTATGTTCAAACGTACTCGCAAATACGTTCGGACATACTCGCAAATATGTTTGAACGTACATCTAGGCTACATGCTACAAAGTTAGCATACCTTCCCATTATCCCACGGGGTATTATTTGCGCATGCGCGAGTGAAAACAAAACCCCATTTTTTAGGCATTTGGGCCACATTACCAATTCATTAGAAAATTAAGTAGACAAAAAACATGAAAAACAAACATGACGAGCCTAAATCATGCATGGCAGACATAATAAATCGTAAAAGTTATGAACGAACACTGTTTTTTGTCCACTTAATTTTATAAGGAATTGTGTCCCAAATGCCTAAAAAAAAATGGGGTTTTGTTTTCACTCGCGCATGCGCAAATAATACCCCGTGGCATTATGGGAAGCTATGCTAACTTTGTAGCATGTACGTTCGAACATATTTGAGAGTACGTTCAAAGGTATTTGCGAGTACCTTCGAACGTATTTGCGAGTATGTTCGAACATACTCGCCAGCCAAAAATGTTTACTCCACATTGGCAACTCAACGCTTCCGTATCATAGAACGTATAATTTTCAAGAACATTTTTGTTTTGACTTTTATAAATAAATTGGTCTTATGTGTCTCCAGGTCTTCAGGAGATGCTGCAGAATCACTCGTTTGTGGGCTGCGTCAACCCACAGTGGACTCTGATCCAACATCACACAAAACTTTACCTGCTCAACACCACAACACTAAGGTCAGTCACACACAAGCACACAATTTACCAAACCTTCCGTTTAGTTAACTTGTTATTGTCCTTGCTGCAGCCAGGAGCTCTTCTACCAAATCCTCATCTACGACTTTGGGAACTTTGGTGTCCTCAGGCTATCAGTAAGTAGAAAGTGCTTGCAGTTCGATGTTTTTTGTTTTTTTTAATGGACCTTTGTGGGAATTCTAGACGCCAGCTCCCATTTACGAGCTGGCCATGTTGGCTCTGGACTCTGAGGAGAGTGGCTGGACTGAGGAGGACGGACCTAAAGAAGGATTGGCTCAGTATATAGTAGACTTCCTGAAGAAGAAAGCAGAGATGTTGGAGGACTATTTCTCCATGGAGATCGATCAGGTTGAGTTTCTTTTACTTAGTGACACGTCTTGTGATGTACTCAAGCGGTGACAATTTTTGTGCGCTGCAGGAGGGCAATTTAAGAGGACTGCCCTTATTGCTTGACAAGTACACGCCTGTCATGGAAGGTCTGCCCATGTTCATCCTCCGCCTGGCAACAGAGGTGATGACCTAGTAGTTGAAGGCTCCTCAGGGATGCTCATGACAGCACCTTAATGGGGAAGTCAATTCAAAAAAATGTTTTTGATAATATGTTCTATGCAGCACCATCTTTATGGTTGACTTCCACTTTGTCATGCAGGTGAACTGGGACAGCGAAAAAGACTGCTTCCGAGACTTCAGCAAAGAGTGCAGCGCGTTCTACTCAATAAGGAAGCAATACATCCTGGAGGCGGAGCCCGGAGATGTGCAGGTCAGAAGACACAAGAAATTTGTCAACACGTGTAGCTTAAAGGTCATCATTGATGTTTGTGTTTTTTTTTTTTTTTGGCACGTCAGGATGAAGAGCTGAACTCGTGGCGATGGAACGTTGAGCACGTCCTCTGCAAGGCTTTCCGTTCACTCATCAGTCCTCCCAAGCACATGAGCGAGGACGGCACGGTGTTACAGATCGCCAATTTGCCGGATCTCTATAAAGTGTTTGAAAGGTGTTAGATAACTGGAAATCACAGTTTTACTTTGTGTACCTTTTTGTATGTTGTCATTAAATGCATTCTTTTGTACGTGTTTGAATCAAGTGACTTTCAAGGAAATAGAATGGAAAACTTTTAGAGCATTTTTTTTTTTCAACGTTTATTTCACTAATGGGCTCCTTGTCATTACTAGTAAGACAATTCAGCGCACTAGTAGAATTAGCCTGTTTTTTCCCCCCACCAAGGTTATTTTAGTTAACGAAAACTTAAAAAAAAATTCAAATTTAAAAAAAAAAAAAAAAAAAAAAGTGTTAAAATAAAAAGAAAAATGCTTTTAAAGAAACGAAAACTACAACTCCAATTTATGTGTACAATACTAACAAAAACACTAATTATAGCAAAAATGTCCATTTTAGTCTTTGGTATTTCATTTAATGCATAAGCGCTCTGGGATGATTTTAAATGTGATTTTAAGTATATGACGTCATCTAGCAGGAGCCAATAGAAAAGCACCTTCAGATGACGTCGCTCTCGACAGTTTTGCGTGCTTGAATTTTGGCTCCAAGAAATACGTTACTTTTTCATTGTACCTTTTTTTTTTTTTTTTTTTTTTTTTTAAATATTGTGCATACACTTACAAAAAAAAACCCTAAAACTAAACATGTTTAAACTAATAAAAACAGAACCATCAAGAAAATGAATTAACACTAAATAAACCCCCCCCGATGTATTTCAATGAACGCACACCCTAAATCCTTCGGAACTACTCAGAGTAACAGACCTGTTTGAAATAAAATACAGGCAACACGAATCTGTAAATTACACATTTATTTTCAAGAAATCTTTTAAATATTTGACAAAAAAGTGAAGGAAACTGCAGCAGTTGGCTGGCTATATTTTCCATCTGCACCTTTTTAAATACATATTGTACCACCAGTTAAAACCATTATTGTTTGATGGAGAAGGCACTTGACTTGTGTGAGGGAAGGTGCAGGGCCAGAGCAGCTGTGACAGTCCTTTAAAAGCATTATTCATGCAACTTAGTCAAAACAAAAACAAAAAGAACAGCCAAGCACCCAGCCAGAATGAACTTAAATCATGTGAATAAAATGTTGCAGAACAAAAATGAAACGAGAAATTTCCTCACATGGATCTCCCATTTTCTTACATTTGAGTCTTGGCAACTGCCGGCCGGGATAAACCAAAACTTTTGGCTTGCAAAGAAATGCAGCTCTGCTCATTTTGTCCATTTGCGCAGTTTAGTGCTACACGTGTTGAAGTGTCGGAGCTTGGAGCGCACGCGTGCTCCAGGCGCTACATGGCAGTCGTCGGTGCGACTTTAAAGGGCCAAATGTGGTGACGCAGCCTTTGCCTCACTGCTGGGAGAGGAGAGCGTTCCTGTTGGCCTTCATCTTTTCCAGCCGCTTGATGAGGTGGTTGTTGGTCATCTCCATCTCTTCGATCTTGTCCAAAGCTGTGCGCAGCTGTCAGGCGTCAACATAGTGGATTATGCAAGCTGTATTTGTGATTCTCACCAAATAAAATGACCACCTTGTGTACGCTTGTGTATATTTGCTAATAGAAAAACGTCTTGGGAAGAGAAATCACTTCGCTTTTGATCAAACAAGAAACGGGGAGAGAGAAAGTTTGATCCTAGCTCCCCAAACAAGTTAAGTAAACTGTTTTCAGCTGCTGTCACTAGTTGTAGCCAGCTTTCCTTTCTGTGAAATCGGATCCCTATTAAGTCAAAGCGTTTGTACTTACCTCTCTCTGGAGTTTGCGCTTCTCTGCTTTAAGCTCGTCTTCTATTTTCTCAGAATTGTCTGCAGAAGTTTTGTACCTGGACACTTGTCCTTCCAACCTGTTAATCTGAATCAAGAAGACGACAGAACCGTTTGGTTACTTCCACATTTCCGAAGCATTTGACAAGCAAGCCATACTTACATTTTGTTCCATTGTACCCATTTCTTGTTCTGCCTTCGAAAGCTTGAATTTGTATTCGCTAATCTGTCTGTTGGCATCTCCTGAAGATGAGAAGATTGTTTTTTTTTTAATGAAAAATGATGAGTTTGACCAAAGTAGAGCAATAATGATGCGGTCAACTTACTCTGCATTTCAATGAAGTGCAGGTCGGTGCCGTTCTCCATCTTCTCGCCGTCTACGTACACGCTGTCCATCTTTGAATGTTTCTGTCGCTCCTCCTCCAACTGATTCTTCAACTTTCTGATCTGAGCCAGCAGCTCATCCTTCTCTTCAGCTAACTTGCATAGCCTGACATCTATCAAACGCAATTGGTTTGCAATCGTGAATAAATACATTTCTTTTATTACTTACTACCAATCTGCCATTCAAAAGCCGTTTAAAGGACTTACCAAGCGGTCCGTCTCCTGCAGATTCCAGTACGTGGGCAGCTTCTTGCGAGACTACGGTGATTCCCGAGGACACGGGCTCGTGGTTGACGTCGCCGTTTGGTGTGCCATCTGGGATGATGACAAGCCCGTGTGTCTGGCAGGAGACAACACGAGTGTGATTGAGGCCAATTATCGATTATATGCTGCCACCCTCAACACCACGTACAAGGTTAATTTGACCCCTGATCACGGTCTTAACTCAAAACACTCAAATCACCTTTTCCCACTGAAATGAACCGAGCGTGTTTCCCCAAGAATCCAGTACAAATAAGCACTATTAAATAGGAAGTAAACTTAACAGTTTGTGTTTCAGGATGAATTCATTACAGCTGCTTCGGGTGTGGTGACTTGGCCACCAGGACGCAGTATGATACAGTCACACAGATACAAACGAAGAAGAGTTTCACGACTGGACGTGACTGACAGCTGCAGTAATAGTAGTTTTTCACGGACTATAAAGATGGCGTCACTGTTAAGCACAAACCCCCTATTTATAAATAAAAAATGTAATATTTGTTTTCATAAATCAATAATATAAGTCATTTCCAACACTATTTTATTGTTGAGTTTTTTTTCTAAATAAATTAGTTACCAATCTTAAGTGTTGAAAATGGTTAGCAACATTTGACAATTTGGTTAATGGCTAACTGAAAAGTGAAGATGGGAGGATTCTGCTTGACACCAGCGATATGCCTGTGAGCATTGTTGTATTGTTTGTCTGCATGTCTTGCTGCACTGCACCCCCCCCCAATATTTACAGCTTAACGCATTTTAACGCTATCTATTAGCCTATCTATGGAGTTTTCCATTACATGTTAGCATTAAGCTAGTGGACATTAATGCAAAGTTACGGGTTTGGTTAAAATTAACAACTGATTATTTGTTTTATGTGTAGTTTGACAGCAAACTTCAATTGGGTGTGGCCTAAACAGCTATTTTTGAAGAATTATTCACTAACTGTCCAAACTGCTGCTTGCTGTCAACTGAGTCGAGTTGACTGCATTCATAGTAGGGATGTAACGATAAGTGCGATATTGTGATATTAGAACTGCCACAATATCGTCGTCGTCATGTTCACGATATTTAAATGCAACACATCTGTTAAAAAAAAAAGCCTGGTTGATTTCCATTTGTGCAGTTGTAGCACCCTCTGGTGGCTAATTTTTTAGTGCAATAAAACTTTCATTAGGGATGTTTTGGCCCTTCTATGTTTAAAATCTACACTAATTTTCAGATGAATGGGAACGTAATACGCCTGTGAAGCAAGTCAATATGTGGAAGAACTCGATGTGTGCATGCATTAACAACATAATAATAATAACAACATATTCATGTTATGTTTAAAAGCACAATATCGTGTTTTTTTAAAAAAAAAAATAATTTTTTATTTTTTTTTTAAATCAGTGGCAGGGCTAGGCAAACTTGGTCCTTAAGGCCCGGAGTCCTGCAGGTTTTGGATGTTTCCCTTCTCCAACACATTTGATATATGATCAGCTCATCAGCAAGCTCTGCATAAGCCCGATAACGATCCTGTTGATTGGAATCAGCTTGCGTTGGAAGAGGGAAACCTCCAAAACCTGCAGGACTTCGGCCCTCGAGGCCCGCCCCTGATCTGATCTATGGTATTTGTTAGTAACTGATCAGGTTATTATCATTAATATTGAAAGATTTTGTTTTTACACAGGCAATGGGAAAATTATTATTTTCCTTACTTAAAGGGACACTTAACTCATTGAGCATTTTTCAGCAGTGAAAAGTTAATATTTTGTCCAGAATAAATTTGATAACTTCATTATTTTTTATGTACAATGAATACCTTTTAAAAAGTTTTTTTTTTTCTTTCTTGCTGTCGACTAATGATGACATCACCTGTTCTGAGGAAGTAGATAACGACCAGTCATGGCTCACCTGTTTTCTGGGCTTGGTCAGTAAACTGAGCCATGACTGGTCGTTACCGACATCCTCGGCACAGGTGATGTCGTCTTCATCAGTCGACAGCAAGTAGAATAATTACTTTTAAGTTGCCACATTAATTATAAACAAAATATAAACTTTTTACTGCTTAAAATGGCTCAATGAGTCAAGTATCCCTTATAAAAAAAAAAAAAAAGTCCCTTTTGTCAAAACATGACTGTAAATACGTTTCTTAATACACAAAATAAACTAAGCCATCACTGAATGGCTCAGCCTAATTAAAATTTCCATTGCCAGCTCTCCCATGGTGTCTTATGCTGTATACTGTAGTTGTACTGTTGCAAGGCTTTCCCAGCAAATATTTACAGCTTGAAAGCAACTTCTGGTCAAAAGTTCGCTCCATGTCAATAAATCACTCACTGCTTTTGCAACATATGAGTGGGGAAATGTTCAGCAATATTGACCGAGCTCAAAACAGTGTGAGAATTATTCTGCTCGCGCGGTCTGTTTCTTAGCTAGTGTTAAACTCGCTAGTATGTATGTATGTATGTATGTATGTGTATTGTAGACATTAAAAGAAAAGCTGTATACAGTGATACCTTAAGATAAGAATGACCCAGCTTGACCTATGAATTGGGGATGTAACGATATCCAAATGTCACGATATGATATTATCACGATATGAATCTCACGATACGATAATTATCACGATATTGTGGGGAAGTCGGCGATATTTAAAAAAGGTCACAATATTGTAAAAAAAAAATAAAAAATAAAATAAAATTCTAAAAACAAGGTTAATTACGTGCTTAATCTTGGAAAATCTAAAACCTTTTTAAGATCCCTTTATAAAAGATTAACATGTACAAAAAAAAACACATGCTTTTTTTTTTTTTTTTTTAAAACAGTAATTTCTAACACAACCAAAAATCATTATCGACAAGACACCCATCTCTCAGCTTTATTTGTTATCAAATTGCGGGACAACCTACCTCTCCTGCTTTGGCCTTCCCCTTGAGGTCAGCAAGCTCATGTCTGAGCTCGTCTCTCTCATTCCTAATGCAATCAAAGTACTCTTTCTGCCTCTCTAGGGCCTAGCCGCACAGACGACAGAAGACAAGAATGGACAAGAGGCAGTGAAGTTGGACAGTGGACAGACATGCACCCGCACATGCTTGCGGCGCCTCATGCACAACCGTGCGTCATGCATGCCAAACCAACAGTGAGAAATGGAGCAAGGACATAGCTAGTCGGAAAGCAGAGGCAAAAAATAATAATAATCGGATGAATGACAGAGTGCGTAAGGAGGGAAACACCAACACTCCGTTCAGTGCACGAGTTTATATAACACTAGCCATCAAGTTTTTGCACTGCATGGTGTTCACAGCAAGCTTTTTTTTTTTTTTTTAAGCTTGTCGGATCGCATTTAAACGCCTTGTTATCTGACATGCACAAACTGCTACATGTGAGTGTGCTGCCATCTATGTGGGACCTCCTACCCCGATCTTTTTGTCCTTCCAGTTTACTGTTTCCTGCAGGTCAAACACCTCTCTGGTGAGAGCATCTAACTTAGCCTGCAATCGCTGGTTCTCCTGGAGATGCGATGAACAGTCACAAGAATGCAAAGTACAAGACAGGAAGGAAATATTCAATGGAAGACAGAGTAAGCAAAAATGCACAGACGTACATACACAATTGAAACAGGGTGAAAATAAGGAAAAGGAAGGATTGTGGTGATAACCGACTGAACTAAATATACACAAATTAGAGGGAGGCCAGTGTCAATCAGTCCTTATCAAGTTACTGCACTGTGAGTTCCACCAGGCGCCTGCACGGAGCCTCTAGCACTTTCACTGTGCTGACAGTGTTGCGAGGACATAGGTCACATAGACGTACCTCAATAAGTTCATCTCTCTGACGAATTCCCTCTTTCAATTCTTCTTGTTTATGCTGCAGGACAGTACACGTGTGCTTTTGCCTTTCAAGTTCCTGAATAAAAAAATGACAAGATGTTTAAAACACACCAAATTTCAGCAGGCAAACTTAACATGTGAATTGTGAACCTAAAGGTGATTGGTTATTGTGGGAATGCTGAAAGCATCCCACGTTATTCGGATTTTAATTCTCCTTACTTATTTGCCGAGAAACAACTCCCATATAATACTTCTACACTACTTGCTTCATAAATTCACGCCTTCCGGGGTATATATCATCTGATGCCACATTACGTACAGTACTCGCACAATTTAACACTAAATATCAACTTTTGCCCATTGAGTTTCAATGGGACTGGCATTGAATTTTGAAGTCCCGCTTTCCAAGCTCACTTCCATACATACAACTGATCATCATTACCAACTTTCTAATACTACTCAGTGGCGCACTTGGTTAAGTGCATTGCCCAGTAACCAGGAGGTCCTGGATTCAAATCCCACCTCTGACTGTACATTGCAAATGTACCCATGGCATGTGTTTAGTGATATAACTGTATACCAACTGACTATCAAATCAGGAAATGCATTACAATTTCACTGGAATGATTAAATGCAATTTGGCTTTCATCACATGGCTATTTTTAAAATGCATGAATTTGAACAAGGCAAGCTAGCTCAGTCGTTAGAGCAATTTCTTCCCCCATGGAGAAGCTGGGTTCAAACCCCGCTTGGACCACATTTTAGTAATTCGATGGTTTGATACACACTGACTATCGCTTCAGGAAATGGATTATTGTTTCTCTGAAATGATTAAATCCCACCTCAGACAGATTACAGTTTAAGTTTTTCTTCTTATTAATTTATCTTTCAACTTCAATTAAAACTTTGTAATTTTCACATAATCTGTCTTTCAATTTACTTCATCAGCATTCATCTTAGCATTCAGCTTTCAGCATTCCCACACAATTTCTCCAGAAATTGCACTTAGTGTAGTTTCACCTTTGATTTTTCTTCTAGCTCCCGTTTCATCTCTGACATTTGCTCCTCCATCTCCTCTATGACGTCTTTTAATGTGTCCACTTGGTAGATGAGGTTGCCTTTGTCGTTGTCCAGCTGTGCATTCGATACCATTGCTTTCTTATACTTCTCCTCCACCTCGGTAAGGGATTCCTGACATGAAAAGGAGCATGTTAATAACACGACACCATGACTGAAGCACCGTTCACCGCTTTGTGTAAAATCTGAGCGAAAACATTTTTTTTGTGGCCTAGGAATCTCCTTACACCAGGGGTCTGCAACCTGCAGTTCTGGAGCCACATGCGGCTCTTTAGTCCCTCACCTGATGCTTCCTCTGGAATTCTTAAAAATAAAACACTAGTATATTTTATTTATTTATTTATTTGTTACATATGTAACTTTATTTTTGGATAAAATATTCTTTGAATGAATTAATGATTAAGATAAATAGATAAATAAATAAATAAATAAATAAATAAATAAATATTCAAAAAAATGTCAGCATCCAAATTTTTAAGTTGTCAGGAAGAGACGAACGGTAGATGAAAAACTTTTAAATTGCCTAAAAATGGACAAAAAGGAAAAGCAAAAAATTACCATAAAATGTTCACAATATTGTCGAAAAAAGACAGAAAAGCAGGAAAGAAAACATTCAAAAAGTAACTATAAAAGGTCCAAAAAACAAGAACGAATCCCGAAAATTACCATAAAATGTCCACAAAATTGCCAAAAATTGACAGCAAAAAAAGGTCCAAAGGCATGAAAGGCATAAAATATCCAAAAAAAGAAGAAGCAGAAAATTATTATATGTTCATAAAATTGTCAACAATGTAAAAAATATGACATAAAGCGGAAAATGTAAGAAAAACAAAGTCTGGAAAAAAAACAACAAAAAATGGAAGATTAACGGTAGAAAAAAAAATAATCTCAAATTATCGGATGCTCCACATTTTTCTGTTATGGTGTAGCTCAAATTAGCACACTCTGGGGCCCTCAGTGCATGAGAATAACACTATCACACTGTTTCCTTCATCACAATCTTCAAATGTTTTGTGGCTTCAGACAGATTTTTGGTTATTCATTCGGACAAAAATGGCACTTTGACAGTAAAGGTTGCTGACCCCTGTCCTATACTTTCTTGACGCTTGTTTTTTTTCCTAAAGCCATTTGAAAAAAAATTGCAGAGCAAGCATCTGAAAGACAAAAACTACTGTGAACTAGGAAATGGACTAAGGACATAATCTACTTCAAATATTGGACGTAAGCTACAAGAAACAGTATCAAGAGCAAGCCTACAGTCAGCCAATTATAGAGACAGTAATTCAAAACATCCCTGCCATCAGTCAGCAGGTGGTGCATGTCTCTGCTACTTCTTCTACAGAAATGTGGGCGTGTCTTCATTTGTGGCCACAGACAGTAACTTGGATCAAAACAGGAAGTGTGGGGAGATCATGCAAGAGAAATGTCATTGCAATTCAGGCAGGGAGCACGCCGATAACATGGCCGGGGTGTTAGGGGGTACATGGGTGGGGATATGAGAGGGTAGGCGGGGGGAGGGGGGTTAGTGACGCCGTACGGCTCCCAGAGGACAAGAGAAGGCATGCCGTGAGCTCAAGCCCCTCTACCTTCAGCTCTTTAAGCCCTTGCATGTATCGCCCTTCTACATCCTGAATCTGGTCCTTTAGTTCATAGATATCCTGTGGAGCAAATGGAGGGGATGGTTGAACTGAGGCTACAAAGAAGGTAGGGATGATCAAGGAGAGATTACAAAGCACACGTGCTGCCAACAACCCGGCTGGAATACACTGGAGCAGCACACCCACACATAAGGAACAGCTTCAAAAAGGTCACATCACATCCCGGCCTCCCGTGCATATATAAAAGAAAAACTGGCCAAGTCAATGCTTAGAACAGCAAAGAGGACAAAAAAAAAAGCAATGCTTTGCAGAGATTCATGGGCACAGATTAGAGTAAAAACATAGTTATCCCCAGTTATATTGTGGTTCATTGTTAGTGCCCGGGCCCCCCGCTATATTGCTGATCCCCCCCCCCCCCCCAAATTGTTTATGTGACTGCACAAGTTAAGTGTAGTTTGTTTGCCTTACCCTTAGCTCGCTCAGACTCGCATCTGGGTCATAGGCGCTGCCGGCATCTGCGCTGCCCCGTCGCGATGAGGTTCCACCCAGCGAGGCTAAGGTCGCTGCTGATAGGCCTGGAGTGGCACAGCGGGAAGATGGCTGGAAACACAACATACAGGTGACCAGTCAAAAAAAATTATAAATAAAAAAATAAAAATAAAAATAAATAAATAAATAAAAAATCATACATACAAAAAGCACACACACTAATAATTACCTAACAGTGCAACAGTGTCAAATCATTTTGTGGCTGATATTGCTACTGTCACTTGCTTGAGTTTGATTTGATAAACCGGCTTTTGAGACTCCTCGCGCATGTGTATAAAATTCAGGTTTCACTTTTAGTTTATTGTTGATTAAGGAACTGTTATAAACTGTGACTCTTCCACGACCATGTTTGGATCACATTACATCAGGGTATTTTACACTAATCGACAAAATAATAGATTATGAAAAAAATGGTTGAAGCTCATTTATATATAATGTAAAATCCTGTTAATAACAGTTTTTGTTGTTGTTTTTTGTTTTTTTTTTTAAGGGGGAAAATAATAATCCCAAATCTTAAGAAAAGAAAATTTAGAACAGAAGGCTGGACTTACCCGACTGTAATCTGAATACTGTTTGTCACATTTTTCGTCCAGCTGAAAAAAAGCAGAAATATTGTTTATATGTTACATAAGGAGACAACTAATTTGAGACATTATTAGTTATCATGCTGGTAACAGTCTTCCTCTCTGAAAATGGGGAAAATTAGATCTGGTGAATCCGGAGAAGTGCTGCATCACATATTCAACACTACTAATCTGAACAATTCACTACTCAAGAAAACAGTATTTATTACATTTCATTTAACATGCATGTTAGGGTTGAGCTAGGAAAAAAAATATATCGTTATGGACCTCTTTACAATACACGTATTGATACAGAGGTGTCTGCATCAATATTGTACATTCATTCATAAAGTTTCCTGGCGCGTTTATGAAAGCTGTTTTTGCTACACGGTGCGCACAGATTTCTATGAAGAAGAAAACATTTTTGCCATCCAACATAATAAAAATATCAGTTGGGTATACTATACTATACAGTATGACAGTTTTTATAAAAATGTATGAAAAGGTGTAATATTGGGAGATGTATCGTGATAAACATTGTATCATGAGGTTGTTGGCAATACCCAAGCCCTAACGGAAACACACGCTAAGCTAAATGTCCCTCGACCAATATACTAAGCCATAAAGATTGTCAAATCACAAACTGTGAGATAAACCTTAAACTAACGTTAGTTTCAAACCATGCAACAAAACTCCATCACTCAGTGCTGCAAACTGAATTAGGTGACTTACAGCATCCAAATCTGGAATGCTCAAATCATCCAGATCCGATACAATGCTACCCCTTCTGTTGGAGCGACTGAAATAATCAGCTGCGGACTCACTAATATCAGAGAAGTCAGACGACTACTTTCAACAGACACAAGATGAAAGATGAAGACAGAAAAAGAATACGTCAATATATGGTATTGAGAACACAAGAAAAATGTTTGGCATCTGTGACAAGTGAAGAGCAATTTCGATGGCGCACTGTCTTGTCCCTAAAGTTCACCGCACTGTCCCTGCGGCCTCTCCTGAAGCGTTCTTGGGACACGCTGCTCGCATTGTCATCATCTGAAGAAGACTGACACGGGCACGCATGGAAAAAAATGACAAAAGCACACACACCTCAACATATACCGTGAGGATCCACACTCGTTGACAAGACACTCAAATTGATAAGCTTTTATTTCATTCTAAAAGACATGCTATCAAATCTTGATTTACATACTTGTATTTCAAGGCTAATGATGTCACCCTTAATATTAAGCCAGAGAATGATGGTATGGATAATCAAAGTTAGGAAGCCCTGCAGTAGGGGACAGCTTGTGTGTGATGTTAGTGGACGTCACAGCATGCAATTGGAGGCTGATTAGAGTGCTCACCACGGGGCTGCTGCGAGAGGAACTGGCTCCAGAGGAGTACCAGCTATATTCAGAGGGCTGTGTGAAAGGGGATAGAGGTGACAGATGAGGCAGAAAACGCGATTAAGATGAGAGGGGCAGAACTCGAGTAAAAAGGTTTTTGTGGTGGTCATTTTAACATGAGCGAAGACTTACTGCTCTTGAACCCTGATTAGAGCCGTAAAGAGCGGTGTCGTCGTATATAGAGGCCTGGGGGCACACATCGGAGACAATTCAGGACTCAGCAAAATCAGATAGGGTGAAGAGCTGTGTAGCTGTTTAGAGAGACTCGTGCAGTAAGCAGAGGCACTCGCTGTATTCCGTTATTAGGTTAGGCCATGTTCTTTCGGTGTTGAATGGCTAACATCCTGACGTCATTCAAAATCAAGAAAAATCTTGATTATGATGGGAATGCTTGTTGAGAGAGACATATGATCACACACTAATTTTGCTATGGCATAAACCAGCGGCCACAGCCAAGAGCTGAGATTGTCCAGGACCTAAAAATAAACAATCTGAGTCACCCAGCCTGGGCATCCTAGAGCATGTATATGGCCACGGGAGAGGGGGAGCTCTACTTCTGAAGTAAACGCATGCAATGAGCGCCTCCATACAACGGACAGAAACTGACCGTGCTATAGCTACGTGACAGCCCTGTGCCAGTGGTGGAAGAGGAGGAGGAAGTGGTGGCCTGTCAAAGAGGAGGGGGACAGTGGCATATCAGCTCATGTGAGGAGGAGAATTGCTAATGGTAAGGGTAGCAGTACACGGAAACGGATGCATGATTTGTTGAACTTACAAACTTTCAACAAAGCTTGCAGCCAAAAGGTTGGCAAAGGTTTAATGCCAACGTTAATCATCAAATTAGACCCATTAATACTGTGTGAAACCTATTGTATTAGATTTTTAGACCAAGTACTCTGTATGAAATAGAAATGAGTTGGATAGGAGGACAGACCCGTGGCTGATAGGAGGATATGGTGGAAGAAGGCAGATGTTTGGTCTTCGATAGGCTGGTGTATTTCCTTTGATCGTGGTACAGTCCAGTCTGGAGGGGCAGTAAACATAGTACAACACCCCAAAATGTAAAAAACAAACAAACAAACAAACAAACAAACAAACAGAAAGACGATTAAACTGCCATCTACGACTCATATACATTGTCTCTAACGTTACGCTTAAATGTGCGGGTCTATAAGTATCTATCACCATAGAGTTTCTGCTAACAAGGGATCAATATTTCTTCTGATGAGATAGGATCCAGAGCCAAAAGTATACTTAGTTTTGAAAACTATGTAAATCGATTGACTACTCTGTCTGTCTGCCTGCCAAGTTCAATGTTCAACCTCTTGATGCAGCAGCATCAAAACCAAAAACAAATGCATCGGAGAGACTTCAGGCACAAGAATTTTCTATGGTGCTTGTGAACAGATTTAGCGGCTTTCACAAAGATGCATCTCGTGGTAAATCAAGGCACCACTTAACTAAGTAATGTAGATTAAAATATCAAGTCTACATCCATTTCAGTAGTTAAACCACCAGCCTTGTGCTATTATATATCCATCAGGTCAAAGCAGATATAATAACATTGAAGTACTACTGACCAGCAGATCCTTTCTGGAGGAGCTAGATGAAGACTTTTTATGGCCATGTAGATCATTGTATACAGAACTCTGTTTTCCCCATGAAAAAAGTAACAATATCAATAAGTATCACTGATTAATCAGATATACATGTATAAATACATACAGTAGAACGCGAGCTCTTGAGAGTGGAGCTATTTGTCACACCATCAGACTGAAGAGAGAACAGGAGCAAGGAGGAAATAAATAGGAGAGCATCTTTCATAAGCCTCAACAACACAATAAGTTAGTCAAACCATCCAGCAAAACACTCAAGAACACCAATTTTCACAACAAGCTGTTACTTGATGAAGGTAATCCATTTGATGAAAAATGTTTGACTACAGCAGTCGTATCAATGTAACATCAATGTACCACATGAGCTATCTTAGTTAATTGAAAATCACACGTCCAGCTAGTTGTCGTTAAATGACCTAAAACCAATTTTAAAAGCAAACCAAGAAACGGTCATGCTCAACAGTACGCAGTCCTCGCAAGGCAGCACACAAAGATAACAACACATTCATGCAAAACGCACCAAGATGTCTTTTCTACGGGAACTGGATCGACTCTTGTTCGAACCCAAGTCACGCACGGCTGATGAGGATGACTTCAAATGCAGTACATAAACATTCTCATACATTCACAATGAGCATGAACACAAACAGGTATTTTACCTCTGTTTAAAATTATTTAACAAAGGATTTCCTAAATACATTTTCAATTTTGTGTGTGTGCGCGAAAATGTACGCACTCTGTAGCTGCGGACAGACGTGACATCATCATCCAAACCCTGGTGATGTTGAAGTAAAAAAAAAAAAAGAAAAAAAAAGAAAAAAGAAAAAAAGGAGAGATAAAAGAAAATGCTAACAAAAAAAAAAAGGAAGTATAGGAGGGAAATATACACACCCGATGACGGCTGCTTGATCTACTACTACTAGTGGCTCTAGCTTTTTCTGAGTCAGCCTGGAGTCAACAAAGAAAGTTGGTAAGAATTAGGAAGTACAAGAGGCACAATTATAGGGGTGTATAATACCAAAAAGTTGCTATGGAAAGGCCAAACCATGCAAAGCAATCATCCAGCTTATCACTAAATGGATACCATATCTGTCTTTCACTGTTAAAAATGTGGCAGCTATTTGGCTTTCATTCCAACATTCAAAAACATAATTATTACAATAACACAGTATTAATCTCCCACTCCATACTGTAACAATTCTTCAATAGATAGAATAATATAGTGCAAAGAGAGTTCATTAACATGCAAGACAATTAATTGAAAATAAAGTGGAATCTTGGGGGGGGGCACTCAGTATCCAAACTAAATTGCATGCATCCACCATTAATGAGCATTATCCAAAGCAAATACAATAATGCTAGTTCCACAGGGAGGATTATTATGGTCAGTAACTCAACAGTAAAGTATTATGGGTCAAAACCGACTGGAGCTCAATCCCACACAACAGGCTTCGTTAGTGTTCTGCAACACTCCCACTCGCCTACCATCCACTGGTGGATTTGACCCCATTTTTTACTGCTACTGCTGCTAGACGAGCGGTAAGAAAGCTGGACAGAGGGAGGAAGTGCCAGGAAAAACATACAATCATACAGCACCCAAAACTGCTGAGATGTCAAAACGTGGACAACAACTGTTTCAAAAATAGAAATACCGGTATTTGTGTGGACATGCAACAGCTTCTTTTTTTTGCATGTTTATTTTGTTTTTAATAAATATTTTGAGCAGCAAAGCTAAACAAGTCTTCTGCATCAGATGGGAAAAGGTTGTCATGTAGAAAATCATTAAGTTTACAGCCAAGTGAGTGCAGAATAACGTGCATCATTGCTTCAGACTTCATACTGTACTTTCAATGTACAAGCAAAAACTCAATGTGCAGATGTTGATCCTAGACACTGCTGCAATGTAACATTGAACAAAGTATCTCAATCAAAGCAGGTAAACGTCAGGTTATCATAGACATTATTTTTAAAACATCATTAAGTTGACAATAGTGCTGTACAATTAATCGAAATTCAATTACAATTTCAATTATTACACTCCACGATATAAAATCAGCATAATCGTAAAAAAAATTATTCATACTAATTTTTTTGCTGTTAAATTTATAAATTTGTACCTTTTTAAAATTTTAAAATAACTAATTTAATAAATCTTGTTTCATCCAAAAGGAACTTGCGTAATTATAGTGCTTCAAAGAATTTTATTTGTCTTAATACTTTGGATTTTTTTTTTTTTTTTTTTTTTTTTAACGTTTACACATTTTCTTGTTTTATACAAAAAAAAAAAAATCATCCTACTGCACAGTGCACATGCTGTCAACATAATTATTATGTGAAAAGACTCACCTCTGGACCAATATTATATTGCAATGTTTTAACAGTTAAGAATGTAAAAAAAGACTTACCGGTACGTTTTAATGTTAGGACACTTGACTTCACATGATCAAAGACTCTTTTAGGAGTATGACCACATCAATGATTAATTAAATTTGCACTGACTATTTCTTACTGGGGCGGGGGGATTCTAAATTTGAACAAACCTGATGTCAACTACTTTCTCCGAATGGGTTATGTTCAAATTCAAGAATCCCCAGGCTGTAAAATACTGCAAACTGTAAAGGACTTTTTAGGCTGACTAATTCTCACAGACCACGTTGTTCAGTGCTGTAATAATAGTAGTAGTAGTAGTAATAATAATAATAATAATAATAATAATAACAATACTTGTTATTTACATATTGTTTATAAAATTAATCTCTATACCTCTTTCTGCTGACGCTCTAGTTCCCTCATTCGAATATCTCTGGCCTCTGCCCGTGCGGCTCTCTTCGCTGCAAGCCTGGCCTCTGCCTGTGGGACACAACATGAACGCACTTGTTAGCCACTCAATAATTGAGATACCTCGGAAGCTATGAACACATTACTAGAATATGTTTCATGAAACAAACAGAAAAAGCTGTAGCATTAGAGGTAGAGCAAAAGAAACAAAACAAAACTAAACTAAACTAAAAACAAAACAAAACAGTTCAAACAATACCTAGACCCATCATAACTAATAAACTGGCACAAAAGGAAAGCAATTGGTGATTGCAAACTGAAGAGGAAACAAAAATAATTTAAAAGGGTGCCACCATGGGAAAAATCCATAAGAGAATTTTCTCTCTGGTTATTCATAAACTTAAGTCAAACTGATTGAGTGACTCATATCAAAATGTTACATTACATATTACTGTAGTAGCCTGGGCTACAAAATTAAACAGTTGATCTTGATGTGTGTAGAGAACATCGAACCAACAGTCATCCAGATCATCGGATGATCATCATTGTTCATTTTATGGTTTCGTGGGCCACATTTCAGTAGAGCATTAACCAACAAACATAAGTATTCCTTATAATGTGCCATTGTAATTAAACATTTTCTAAATACTCCATCATCAAGAGCTTCCCTCCAACAGAAAAGGGCAAAGTCATCTCAACCTGAAAGGCAGGCCATTAATACGCAGCACACTGTGCTCATTATCTTAATATAGACATCATGCCAGGAATTTCTTATCTACTATGCATGTAAAAGACCAGTCAGGATGGGCTGTTTGCGTTTCCATTTAATAAAATATATCAAACGACCCCCTTTTGATGAGTCCCTTACAAACCCAAGTTTTGTGTTACCTAGAGAGATTGGGTCTTGGTAAATTTAAAACAAATTTGCTTCACTAAACTTTGGTAAACTAAACTTTAGTAGCATAACGCATTATGTCATCACTGTTGTAAAACTAATTTAATACAGCAATTTAAATTATATATTTTATTATCCGATAAAAATCCTGATAAAATGCTTGGACCATTTTTATTTGTTCAGCAAAAATTGACTTGGCATACTTCATACGGTCTGCAAAATCTTTGTAGTTCCAAAATGTTTGTGTTCCTTTATTAAAAATAAATAAATAAAAAAATAAAAAAAAATAAAAAAATAAATAATAATAATAATAATAACAAATCAGCTAAATACTGTAAGGCCATTGTAGTTTTTTTCTTCTTCATTGGACCCATCACCTGAGTGTAGTAACTAAAAAAAGACTTACAAAAGTTGTGAATTGCCTAAATGAAATATGCTTTGTGCAATAATCAGGAGATACCAACGAAATGGCTGGCCCTGTACTTTGCACCTGTTCAACTGTCTGCCTGATGAGCTGCACTGCATAGCCGCACAGCTGAGGTTTGCCTCTGTCTATCTATAGCCTCAGCTCACTGACAAGCACATCATGGGACTGTTTCACTAATCGGAACACAAATTCGACCACCAACTCAACCGTGGTAGTACCTAAATTATTTCTGTAAAATACAGTGAAAAACAGTGTTTTTTTCAGAAAGAAAAGAATATGATCCTAAATCGAGGCCACCCTCGATGTTCAAAATATAATGGCGACAAGAAAAAATGCTTGTGTCTGGTGAACATCTTTGCAAACTTGAACAAACCCTGATGAAAAAACACAAGGGATACATGTCCAATTTCTATACTCATACGAAAAAGCTTGGGTCGGTCGGATTTAAAAAAAATAAAAAAAATAAAAAAAAAATTAAAAAAATCGGAATTGTACCGTTCACACCGATTGCCACATACTGTACAGGGGGAGGTGGAATTACCCTGCAGTGTGAACGTAGTCTAAGTCGCAAAAATAGATTGATTTCTTCAACTAAAACCACACAAACAATTATATGTTTCTATGATTGTACTGGAAAAAGTATGACAACCTTTGGATTTAATTGCTGGTTGAGCTTTCCTTTGGCAGCAATAACCTCAATCAAAACATATTCAGACCTGCAGAAATTTTGGACCATCCCCTTTTCAAAGTTCTTTCAGTTCTGAAATATTCATGGGATGACTGGTCGTGATGTCATACTGAAACATTTCATTTGGGTTGATGTCAGGACTCTGACTGGACCACTTCAAGTTCAGTGCCTTCTTTTGAAGCCATTCGGTTGACTGATTGACTTCTGTCTTTTGGGACGTTTTCCTGTTGCATCAAACATCTTCGGTTACGCTCTAATTAGCAGATAGATGGTCTTAAGTTCTCCTGAAAAATGTTCTCATAACCTGACATTTGTTTTTCCATCTTTTGCCCAACGTCCAACCTGAAGAATTGTTTTTGGACAGCTGTAGCTTCTTCCAAAGACATCCATTCTGGATTTATACTTATTAGCTTAAATGTGCCAAAGACTTCTATGCCTCTTTACAATAGGCTAGGACTGTCTTTTTCCTCATTGAGCATTTTAAACAAGACGGCAACTTCTTGAGTTTTAAGATTGTTGGTCACTTGACTGACCGATAACCAACATGATAGTAATATTAATTACTCCAGTGACAGCAATAATAATAATAAATCATTGACGTGATTCACACCAAGTGAAGACAATTCTAAAACATAAGGCAGAGGCTGATTTGTAAGACCAATATTTGACAGGTTGCACATTGACCCCCTGAACTCCCCGCAAGAGTCAATCTAATCACTGATTTGTTGCAAAGAGATTCAAATTTAGAAGCTGGTCGGGTGGGTCAGATGACTCATGTTTCTATGACGGGCCTCCATGACTATAAAGAAAGCAAATGGAGCCTTGTGCTTAGTGCCCAAGAATGAGGGCCTGGACAGCTTTTAGACAGGAGTCATTCTTAAAACAAGCCATTAAAAATAGATTTGTGCAAAGGTATGAAACACGTTACAAACCACAAGAAAAAAAAAAGTGACCACTTGGCCAACTTGTCATAGAAAAGGAATTTCTTTCCATTATGCTGTCCTTCCATGTTAGGAGTAACAGCATTCAGAAAAAAAGAACCAAAGAATGGCAGCCCTGAAGTAGAACAATTGTGAAGTAACAAACACAGGCAAGTTGTTACAAGACAGGCAGCTCCCCTCAGACAAAAACATGGTGCAGCGAAACCAGCTGTCCGTAGCACAACCTGAATATCCACATATTAGTAAGAGTTGACATATTGATGGCCACTATGCTTCAATGCAGACGCATAATTTGTGAATAAAAAGATTAAAAATGTGTGTATAGTAGTAGTACATATCATTAATCACTAATTGTGTATATATTGTGTTGCACACCTAAAAAGGTCAAAAAGCTGTTCGGATCTAATCTTTAGTTGCTAATGTTATCAATTAACATCTTAGGAAAAAATGCTTGAAAAAGATACTTAGATTATACCTTGTTGATAACAGGGGTACCAGGCAGATTTACATGCTGATTTAATCATGGACAAAAGTAATGCAGAATCCTACATCACAACATATTTACGGCCAATCTGAAGACTAATATAAATTTAATATTCATGTACTGCAAAAAAATATAAAAAATCATTACATGAATGTGATTTTTATTTGCCCACTTTTGATATTCATCTGAATATCCTTCCTTTCATTCATAGACCAATGTCCAAACCTTTTGATAAAGTGCTGATAAACACTTCAAATACCGCCTGCATTTTACATCGAGTTATAAATCATCTACATATGAATGGCAAGTAGGTTGTAAACGAATGTGAACTGCAAGTGCTGAAAACAAACTCTATTCTATTATTGAAACACTCAAAAAGCATGTATTTTTATCACTATTTAAGGACTTACCTCTCGTGCAATACTGCTCAAGGCCTCATCCTCTGCAGAAAAGCGATCTTTCAGCTGGGCACGTTTCCTACCAGTGCCTTGTGTGCCCATGTTGTCCCTCCAACTGTAGCAGCTCCTCAGGTAAGACTGTATGGTATGAATTTGACTGTTGTAAAAACCTAGGGTGAAACAGAGGGCAGGTTTTAATCTGATCAACAACAACACAACTGCACTTGCTGATATTGATGTAGGCCTACATTTTAAACTCTCCCTATCTTGTAGGCAATATAGACCATTACAGACCAACTCTCCCTATCTCCAACAGCAAAAACACATCACTCATGAATGCAACAAGGGCTTTGGATAACAGTTGTGTGTGACATGAACCAGCTTGAATGCGACAAGCATAGAATTTGAACATGCAGCTGTAAAAATGACTGATAATAACAATAATAGACTACAGTACTGTCTGGTTTGAACTCATATGACTGAGTGGTCCGACTAGATGATATTCCTCAACGTCAACACTGTGACGTGCAACTAATTCACACTATGATTCAGTTGTCAACTTATATTTACAGAAAGCACAGCACCTTGACTGGCTGGTACAGACAAAAGAAAGAAAACCACCATAGGGACGTTGAAACCATCGATCGCATTTGAAAAAAAGAAAAAAAATCGTTCAGTTAGATGAACACGTTGACGTCTTGCAAACAACCATAATGAATTAATTCATTGTTGTAGTTTATGACCAACAATCAATGCAAGCGTTCACTATATTCGAAAAGCTAACGTCACTGCAAGCCCACGAGTTTTCCACCCACTAGCAAATCCAAAATACAATTCAAACCACTTTTGATCTCTGTCATTTAGGAAGCGTGGATTAACTGATCTTGTGGAAATGTTCGGTAAAAATAAGTTATCTCGTAACGCGAAGGAAAATGTTACGCTTGTCTGCTCTGCACACTGGTAAGCTAGCTAACTAGCATTCCCCTTCTATTAGCCATTAACTATTGGCCTAACTAGTTTTAACAAATTTTACTGTCTAACCCTAAACAAAAACGTAACTTTTGTACAGATATGTCCATGTTTCAACAACGCTCTCAACCCAATATAAGTAGTAGAAGTGGAGCAGACTGATTCAACTGGCGTTAGCTTGCTGACACTGAAGCTAACCCTCTATTCTCTCACTAGACAGGGAAAACTGGCAGTGCTCTTCCACTCGTATTTCCCACTCCAAAAAAAAGTCAATTTACCTTCTCGACGTCTTTTAATATCTCGCGACACAGCAAAGGTGTTAACCCTCCCCCCTCGGTGGTTTAAGGGTCCGACATTGGTTCTCTCTTCAATTTTGAAGTGTTTTTGCCCCCACTGACAGCTGTCATCAGTTCGCTTTTCCACCACTGCCCTCCTTACCAGTCTCCTCTCCACACTGGTTAGCTCAAAAGCTCCCGGATGTTGGGAAAAATTAGGGCGTGATGGTGCGTTCAAAGATCGCAAATCGCGTCGGTGATTGTTTGAGGACAAGACGTGGGCAAGTTGTTACAAGTTGCATGACGTAGCAACATATCAAAACCTTTTAGACAATTAAGCTTAAGCCAGACCATGAGGACGTTGTATCCATCTTTGACATTTAATAGTTTCCTAGCCAGTAATAATATTAGGTTTCATGAATTTTGCAACATTATAATGGATTTTACTGGTTCAATTTTCAATTTTAAGTGCTATTTTATGCATTGCACCTAGCAGCTACAACGAGTACCCTTTCGAAACTGCACACTCTGTTTATGGCCACAAGGGGGTAGTAGCTGATCATCTCAGCGTTTGTCAGTCCGTTGCACTTTTGCGTTTGCTTACACTAATGGGTCACTTAATTCAGTAAACCCACTAGCTAGGTAAGTCTAGAGCTTCATTGGGAATGATAAATTTATTTGACAGTAAACGATACTCATTTTTTTGCAATGCAGCGTAATAATAATAATAATAATAATAATAATAATACTACTACTACTACTACTACTACTACTACTACTAATAATAATAATAATAATAATAATAATAATAATAATAATGCACATTTGATGCCTGTAAAAATGGGCCTTCACAATTTATTTAGATACCTAAGGATGATAAAAACAAAATAAAAACAAGAAGAAAAAAAAAGAAAATTCTAAGAATTTTAAGCACGTTATGCAACACAGCTGAAACTAATATGATAAAATAAATTAAGTAATGTCAATCAGCTGTAGAAGCGATTGCAAAATTCTGCTACTGGTTTATAAATCACTGAATGGTTTGGGTCCTGAATACATTAAAGAAATGCTGATTGAATATCATAGTAGTACCGCTCTGAGATCTCCGCAATTAGTGGACCCCAGAGTTCAAAGTAAACACGGTGAAGTTGCATTTAGCTGTTATGCTGCACACAAATGGAATACGCTGCAAACAGAAATGAACTCAGCCATGAGTGTAAATTCTGTGAGTGAGTGTTTTTAAATCCCTTGAGTGTTTTTAAATTCTGGTTAAAAACTGCTGTCCCTGCGATTGGCTGGCAACCAGTTCAGGGTGTACACCGCCTGTTGCCCATAGCCAGCTGAGATAGGCACCAGCACCCTTGTGAGGAACAAGCGGTTCAGAAAATGGATGGATGGATGAACTGCTGTTTCATATACCTTTGATTAAGGTATTCTAAACATTTTTAAATAATTGTTCTCCTTTTAGTTATTTTAGAAAACTACTCTTCTTTAATATACACTTTTTAACATTGTCAATGTACAGTATGTCCTTTTAGTATTTATTTTTTGAGCTACTTTTGTTTTCTCTGCTTTGCTTCTGAATTTCATTAACTTTTGTGTTTGTTGATGCTTGTAGGTGTTGTGTCTTTGCTTGTGTAAAGCACATTCAGTTACCTTGTGTATTAAATGTACTATGTAAATAAAATTGCCTTGCCTTGTCAAATGCACAGTTCAAATACAATGTAACACAATGCACACTCTCTCTGTCTCTTTTCAAATGTATTACAACACAGCGCAACACAGCAACTAAAAGTTTTATTTTGAGGAATTAAATGTTAAATGTTCACGCACTGCATTATGGCACTGTCTGATTACATGGAGCTAATCAATGGTTTGTCTTCAACTTTTTCTACTATTGTGCTGACAAGGCTTCCAGGCTTTATAACCTAAGATGTCTTCAGCCATGTTGTCTCAATTTGGTCACAGTCTTTCAAGTGCTGATTATCTCGCTTTCATGGATATTGTGATAATGTTTCACCTAAATACACATCAGATGTGCGTCACTTGATTCTGCTGTGCAGCTGCTGCGGTGTCTTTTTCTTTTCTTTTCTTTTGTCTCAAATTTGACAAACAGGGAAATTCTCTTTTGAATGACTGTGATTTAATGTTCCGTCTATAAGAAATAAATGAGTTGTGTTATTGAATGAACACTTGATGCAAGCAGGGTAGACAAACAAAACACTATGAGACTGCCAGACAGCGTTGTGTGCCTATTTTATTACCCTTTAAACTGAGAAGCACCCAAACACTTGGCTGGTTGTCCCGGGACAGACAGCCGTGTACTCAGCTGCACCAAACATGAAATTGTCTCCATGTGTGTCTCCTGTCTATTCAGCTGCTATATTATTCTAACCTAGTAACAGTGGAGTATAGTACTGTACATGTGCATGGGTGCGTTTGTGTACATGACATGGTCTACATGCATCACCAGTTGGAGAACAGTGGTTGAAGCAGCCTCCTGCTGCACTAACAGACCTTGTTTACAGGGCTGTCTTTAAGCTCTCTTCTGAAAAGAAGAAGAAACCATTCAGCTCCAACTTGTAATTACCCCATGGAGAGCAATGCTTCTCCCTCTCCATCTCCTCAGGAGCCCTTTGAAGATGCCCCATAGGGAGTTGGCTGTTATCAGGACACATGACTCATTGATTACTTCTTTGCAAGCTTCCAGGAACGTAACATGGGGTGAATGTGCAGGGGGATGGGTAGCGTCTTGAATGTGTGCATGTGTAGTTTGATGGTGGCCATTCAATGTGGACAGCATGGCCTGGACCTGGAAAGCAAATTAGATTCCGTAAGGAACCAGATGCACATTGTTGTGTTGTGGTTTTCCCGGACGGCTTGTTAAAGTGAGATAACTAAGCATATGCTGGACAGGAGCACATTTCACAGGTTATTTGCATTGCAATCAAATTCATTGATGAATTGGTCATGAATGAAATGAAGCAGTCCTGTGATTGGCTGGTGATCAGTCCAGGATGTACACGGCCTCTAGCCCAAAGTCAACTTCAGCGCACCTGCGACCCTAGCGAGGATAAGCAGCATAGAAGACAGGGAGTGAAAAACCAACTTTGCATGTGGCTCTGTGGTGGGTTGCGGCATGGGGAGTCTGCATTTCGTATGACGCACTTTACAGTTTTAACATGACAATTTTTATACCACATAATTATAGAATAAACATCCAAGAAGGGTAATGCACAGATCTTCATTTCCATGGGAAACTTTTACAAGTCCCTGAAACTTGTGATAAGCAACATTACTTATATCGCCGTTTTCATTTGGCCACATTAGATAGTAGATCTTTGACGCTAATTAAAAATAAACCACAAACACTTTGGAAAAACTTTATTCCCACTGAAAAAGACAACCGATATAACAGATATAACAGGCAAAGCAAACGGACCGTAAATGAATAATAAACAGTGTCTTGATGTTTCTGTGGCTTGTACTCTGGACACATTTGGGGTCGAATCCTTGACTGGCTTTTCAATGAGAACATGTCAAGTAGATATGATTTGGGCATTGTTCAAGCGATGGGATTAAATCATGAAGCAGGAATTGGTGCAGTGATTTTTTTTGTTAGTAGTACCTGTTAATGAGTGATAAAGAATATGGCCTGTGACTGACCAAGCAAATACTGGTTCAACACCCCCCCCCCCAACATCTGAGTTACCTATGAGCAAGGCTCCCCTAGTTAACGTTTACAGTATGTGAACATGTATCTATTTATTTAAGAACATTTTGATTGCTTTGCTTGAACTATCAACCATACAACTGTGTTTTGATTACATTTCATGACTTGCTACATGTTTTGATTTTTTGGACTGAACTGTGCTGTGGAAGGCAAGTATCTGCTGTCATCGCCCTTGCTTTACTTGACATGACAACGTCAATTGATTATGTGGTTCAAATCCATTCAGATCTACATACTTAAGACATTGTGAAGACCACACTGGAACAATGGTCCTCTTGGACGAGTCGGAAAGCCCCACAGCAAAAAGAAGGTTCAAAAGCCAACAAAGGAATGTTGTCTACTTACCAGAGGCTTGTCATGAGTGACCTTATCTTGTCAGAGATGAGGATCTTTTGTGCTGCATATGATTTATTAGCATATTTCCTCAGTTTGTTTTTCTCCTTTCATTTTGTGATGGAGTGATAATGGTGATATTCCAAGCATCTGAAGTTTGTGTGTAAAAGGCAAACCATAAATAAGACAACTGTCGTTTAGATGGTGGCTGTGGCATGACTTTGTGTATTTGTGTGTTTGTGAGCTTGCAGCCATTTAAACGTCTTTAATTCTGTATTTACCCACATTTAGCGTCTCCCTGCCTCCCACCCAGTCCAAAGAGAACTGGTAGCTTAATCAGGGTCTTCTCTGGGTGTGGGCTCTGCTTTATTTGCCAATTGACATTTGGTGAATGGGTGTTACATGAAAAAAAGCATCTCACAGCAAGAGGGAGAAGATCTACACCTAAACTCATTTCAGACATGTTGCGTTTATGTGAGAAAAGGACTTTGATTTGCCACAGTCTGCTCAAAACAGAACGATTATCTGCACCACATCATATTGTTATTTAGCGGTATATAACTCAAATATATTTGTTGGTTTTATTATTTTTAACAGGACAATGAATGTAATTATATCACAATAACCTGTACTAAGGCGCAATAATGCATTATCATTACATACTCAAAAATGTTTCAAGCTTAACTTAAGATTTATGTATTTTTTTTACATGACAAATTCCCGTTTACTTTTTTTTTTTCTTTAGATAATTTTAACACAAACATACCAAATAAACCTTATGATACATATTCATTAGTCTAATAAAGCCTATTTATTTGAAATGCATAATCCTCAGGGTTATGTATTTAGTACATTTTTTTTTTTTTTTTTTTTCGTTTTTGGGATGTCTGCATTCTGTTTCATCAAAAAAATATAAAAATGTAAAACAAATGTGAAAAAAAACACGTTTTTCACATAGTAGCCCAATTATTATGCAATTCCAAAAATATACTTTATGTATTTTAAATAAATACTCTCATTATTATTAATTTAGAGTAATTATACTTTATTAATTAATACTAAATACATAAACCTGAAAATTATGCATTTCAAATAAATAGTCTTTATTAGACTAATGTAATGAATATATATCATATAGGGTTTATTAGGTAGGCTTGTGTTAAAAATATCTAAAAAAAAAAAAAAAAAAAAGGAAATGGGAATTTGTCATATAAAAAAATTACATAAATACAATTACATAAAATGAGATGAGGGATACAATTATGCAATATCCATAAATGCACGTTAGGTAAAATTTGTATTAAAACTAGAGTATAGGATAATGCCCCTTTTATAAAAATAAAAATAGAAGTTTCATGATTTCATGAACTTTACTGATTTACTGGTACAGCAATTTGAATTATTATTTTGATTTTCCAATCACTGCGGCTGAATATTTATCTTCTGGTTTGTTTTTTTGTGTGCACACATACGCGTTACTACTTGGCTTATGACAATCCATCCATCCAT